>NW_010557238.1:0-39086 GCF_000687285.1 Phaethon lepturus | reverse complement strand
GAACTTCGTCTGAACCAGCAGGTCAGAGCCATGAAGATGACACTTTGCAATTGTCCCCAGTAAAAAGCAGTTCTCATGAAAGTAAAAGGCATCAGAAACTCCATTTGCTAAAAATGAACCATAAAAAGCATTTACTGAAATACTCAAAGCTTTGACATGGTTTCATATAAAAGCAAGAAGCAGTGACATAATTAGAAAGAAAAAACACCTAAATTAGCCTTAAAACATGCTATATTTGGTTAAGAACAACTGTTTGCAATAATATATAAAAACTGAACAAATTACAATTTTCTCCTCAACGTCCCCCTTTTGTCATGCATTATAATACAACTGTACTGTAGTAAAAACATTTCTCCATCCCAAATTCTTTAAATACCTCTTTGAATAGTGCAAGGATTTTCCGAACTCCGATTCTCAAGAGGTGCCAGAAAATCTCCTAGTAATTCACATAAAGAAGCTCTCTCCAGGTTTTCTAGAATCACAATGGTTGTCTTGCTTACAGGAGGCTGTTTAACTGGGACCAGACAAGCTGAAATATAAAAATCCTATTAACGTCTACTTATGAAAATTGACTTCTATTTATGTATACAGCTTTTACTGCTACTGATGCAACACAGGATTTTTTTTTTTTTATTTTTTGCCTTTCGACTTGTTTGCAGAAGCAGACAGACTGTAGAATATATTCAAAACTGGAAGCATAAAATCAAACAATGAGAAGAATGCAATTCTGTACAATAAGAAAAAAAATCTGAAAGCTATTATTAAAATAAATTCCTGAAAGAGCTATAATGGGATCTTCATAGGTAGGAAGGATTTCAGCACACTGAAAATAAATACAACAGAAAAGAGAGCAAAGATCTCCGGAAACAATGCTTTCATTTGGTGTAATATATCTTAAACTTTTCACATGTAGTCTTTGTACCATGTAGTGATAAAAGTATTCAGAATATTCCATGTTTATAAGAAACTTAATCATTCTGTGAAATTGCCTATTTGTTTGCTACTATCCTCTCTTCAAATTTCCTTCAATATCTTTAAGAATCACCCAATCACAGCTAGTTTGAGGCACAAACAGTAGCACCTGAATCTAATAGGCATTAAAATGATATATTTATCTCCTTTTTTCCCCATTTCAGACCTTCTTTATTTTTCCTGATTGTAACATCTTACTGCCTAAAAAAGATACAGCCTTTGAAAGCGTTCCTGTAACACCACATCCCAGATGAATGCTTCTGTAATACAAACCTTAAACAAAACGCTTGTCTTGAGTATATTGTGCCTTCCATTGTTTCAGAACTTTTTGAAGGTAGTGCTAAAGATGGTCATTAAGGAAAATGATGAATAATGGGGCAAAACTTAAGAGCAACTGACTGTAGCTGATGATTGCTATTTATTTGCAGCTTCCTGAACAGTACTGCCCTTTTTTACTAAGAGGATATAGCTGGATAGCAGGGAGGACAGGTACCTCCTCTGCGTCTGATGGAACCATTTAGAGAGAGGAGAGTGCTCTCCTAGGAGAGGAGATGGGGCAGGACAATGGGGCAAGGGTCAGGCAGAAAAATGAGTCAACCAGCAGCTCAATGGTGAAATGCAAGTACAGACTATTAAGAAAAGTGTGTTGCTGACAGAGACTAAAGCATCCAAAAGAAGAAGCTTTCCTAAGAGACACTGGCTAGTAAACAACCCAGACTGTGCCTGCAGGCCAAACACCAAAGCCTAGCTGACTTCTAAATGCTCTCTACTTCTCTCCCAGCAAGGTGATGGCACTCAGAATGACGTGTGGGTACAATCACTGGCACAAGCTATCCTCAAAACCGTGACCAGGATTTCCTGGGAGAAAAAACTGACATAGACTGAAGTTACACCAGGAATTATGCTAACAAACAGAATGGAGCACTGCACAGCTCTGTATGAGCCCGTGGGATGGCTCTGCTTTTCTTCGTGAGCACAGATGTTGTCAGAGGGGACTGTGCAGAGTTTGCTGCAACCAAGAAAGCCAAAGAAAGGTACAGGATGAAAGCATACGTGAAGGATAGGCCCCACACTGCAAACGCACAGCAGATAGAAGTCAGCATTGCCTCACTCACTGAATTGTAGTTTTTCTATTAAAAAGTTAATAATTCTAGTTTGTTTGAATAAAAAATTTGCTTATGTGATTCAAATTCACCTTGGTGTTTCTGGTCTGCCCATACTGAGAAGGAAAAAGGGGCTGACCCTCTCAAAGCTTTGGCTGTCTCAGTTTCATCACAGTAGCAACGTGAGCATGCATCCAGGGGCCTTGCATTGGTACAACTGAAATTGGTACAAACCCTTTCAATACAGAAAGTGAAATGCGAAAATCATAGCTCCTGAAACACAAGGTTATTCCAAGCAGTAATGACATTTAGCGCATTTATTTTTAATGGGAATGACCATATTGAACGAGAAGTAAAGTTAAGATCCTAGAGCTGTAGAAGAGACCATAACAACAGAAGAGGAAAGCCCAACATTTTTGGATGAAAATGAGGTCTTGCTACCAAGGTTAGATTCAAACTACATTGCCCGATTCTGTTGACAAAAAAAACCCAAAACCTAAACACTCATAAAACAGAAATGGAAAAAAAAGAAAAGCTGCAAAGGGGTGAAAGCAGCTACATATCTGAGAACTGCTTGCAAACAGCAAAACTGTATTTGAGCAAAAATTAATTTGTATAGTACCAAAGAAAAGGAAGCATTGTATCAACCTTCAGGCTCTTATGTAATTACTGTATACATAATATTATATATTATATATTATTGCTATATTATTTTATATTATATATCAGTATTATATACTGATATTTTATATTATACATCAGTGTTATATATATCATTACTATATGGTTAATACTATGGCGAAATAAAAGAAATCCGAGTTCAAATGCATGAGTATGGGCAAAATGAAGCACAACCTGCTTATGAAAAAGACCTCCACAGACAATACTGCTTTTTCCTTCCCTTTTCACACTATTCTATTAATTTTCTTAACATTCTCCTTCCTACTTCTGACTGATCCATCTGCCCCCGTTCTTCTGCTTCCATACTTAATTTGCCCGTTTTTACTGTCATTCATCTTTCGCTACTTTGTCCTTTTTTCACTCTTAGCAATTATTCATCATGAATTTACACAGGTACAGTATACAGACCACTCTGGGAATACTTAATTGTGGAGCACCCAAGTAACAGGACTTTAATCTAATGTAGCTGTTCACATCCATTAAGAGAAAACTGTTCATTTTGACAGAAATTCAACTTTGTCCTGTAGTAATGGGTTAGAATAAACACACACACTAACATTTGCCTGCCCACGCAAGAAAAATTTGTCTCACATCCACACATAAGTATCTAATAAGCTAGCATATATCAAAAGCAAGTGGTCTGACTTTTTAAGAACTCTTTCACTGCTCCTTTTATTCACAGAAAGGTAATAATTATAGCTTCCATTCTCATATATTTTTTTACAAAAACATTAGAATAGCTACAATAAAGCAACAATAGACCTTCATTTCTGATTCAGTAGATTTGAACAATAGCAATCAAATTTTAAAAGTTCACAAAGGAAGGGAAAAAGGAATGAGACAGAAAAAAAAATTAAGATAAATTAATTTTACTTAAATGGCATGAACTTTTGACAGAGCTCCCTATTGCACTGTCACACTTAGTTCTACCTCAGTTTAGACTCTTATCATTATCCCTGAGCACCTGGAAAATTATGGGTTCTGTTAAAACATGCCACTCACCATGCAAAATGTTTTAATGTATTTCTTTACTTTGTACTATTAAAAATTTTCCTACAAATTATAAATAACCTTACCACTACTGATGAACAGTTCTGCAAGTTGCTCCTTGGAGAAACCAGCATCCACTTCAACTTTAACGATTTCACACGTGGATCCTGCAGCCACTTGCTTTTGCTGTGTTGAAAATTTATAGGTTTGGTGAAATAGTGCAAGTTCTGATTTATGAACTAATTTACTTTATATGTTCGTGTTAATACCTTTAGGCAGGCTGCTATCTGATAAGCTATATAGTCTTGCAAACTTCCTTCTGGACCATGGAAAATGACATTACGATATTGCTCAACCTACAAACAGACAATAAGTTATTCTTGAAAGTTCATAGACTTGTATTTTTTTTTTTTTACCTAGATGAGACAATGAGCACCTAACAGACAAAAATACTTCGTTTTGCACTACTGGAGTTCATAATTCTTGCTATATTAGTTTCAAAACTGGCAATATTTGCATATGACATCTTGGAAATATATTGATAAATTTATATCCTAAATTGTAAAACTACCTGAAAAGGCATTTTGTCATTACAACAATCATTAAAACTTGAAAAATTCATGTAGGAAGGATGAGTTTAGTAGTCACAAATACTTTCTTCATTTTGAATTAAAATAGATAAAGCAGAATGATGTTAAAATCATCAGAGAGTAGTTTAAGTCACTGCTAACTTAAGGACTTAGACTAAGGACTTTTCTTTCCAGTTTTCTTTCCATGTTATCAGTACAGTAGAATAAAAATTATTATTTCATCTGTCTTAAATGTAAAATTACTTTAAAAAGTCAGCAAGGGAATACAGTCCCATCACTGTGCAATATTGTTGGATATGGCAGAAACCTATGGCACGTAACTCTTCTTCTAGTAACATAAAATACTGTCCAAGGACACAGCAGAAATCATGCAGATTTTAAACTAATTCTGATTTGATTAGCAATGTTAAAACAAATGATCTATACAAGTTAACTCATATTATCCAATTATCCTTACATTTTGAGGTATTAGATAAATTGTAAGAGTTACAGAAGATCTATATATAAGCTAATAAGAAAATTCAAGTCTCAAATAATTGCTTACATGAATGTTATTCTTATTTACTTTCCCTTCAAAAAGTGGAAAGAAATAACTTTGGAAAGAAATAAGATATCACAGAGCTTTTAATATATTTTCTTAAGCAGTTCAGTTAATCAGATGGTAGCTATTTTAAAGAAGTTAATGCCCTCACGTGACTAAACTTATTGGGGTAAGATTTAGGAGTAACTTTATTTTAAAGTAACAGCTTTCATCCCATTTCATTTTTTAGAAGCCTTAACATTCTTTCACAGAGTAGAAGATCAATTTGTTTTAGACAACACTATTACAGAAGTATTTCCATGTATAAAGGGCATCCAGAGAGAAACTAGCTTAGTCCTTACCAGGCGGAGGTAATTCTGAAGTGTCTGAAGATGGATCATAGATGCGTAAGTCACACTATTTAGGCAGCCTTCTTGAGGTCCTTTAAAAAGAGATACACAAATAACTTTTCTAAATCTCTCATGTTTATAAGCATATATGATGGACACATATGCTTTTCATGCAGTATTCTACAGCAATCTCCTAAAATTACAGGCTATGCAAATTAAAATTGGTGAAGGCCAATTTTTCACCAAATTGGTGAAAGGCATTTATCTAGCAACACAGATTCACAGGTATCCATGACGTAAGTAAAATAGATACTACTGTATAACTGAAAAAGGTAGTAGGGCTTTTATACGCCGGCATATTTTCTCAATGTTGTAGACCGTTTCAAATCTAGTTAAACAATTAATTGGATAAGACATTTCTGAGGATCAAGCAACACTGAAGAACAAAACCAGTAGCAAACTATTCTCAAATTATATAATTCCATATGGAGGGTCTTAATATTCAAACCTGAAAATTATGAATTGAAAATTACCAAACAAATACACTGTGATATTCTCAGCTCTGTTCTTCTTCAAAAAGTCCCATGGTTGTTGGGAAAAAATCTGACCTGTTGACCACGAAATATTTCCTGTTAAGAAAAAATGAGAGAGAGATATTCCCTGCATCTATATAAAGTGTTCTGTGCTGAAGCATATCAAGTTGCTTACAAAAAGTGTGTGCATACACTGACAAATTTAACAAACAAACCAGTCCCGTTTACTAAATCATACTATTATTTGATACGTGACTGAGTATACTAATGTTTCTGCCAATTAAGACACAAGTTTAATACCTAGTTTGTCTTTACATCTTTACATGTAAAATAAATTAAAATAAGATGATTTATTATATTCTATTATTATTTATCTGCCAGTCTAATGTGAATAGGGTTTTTCTGGGGTGGTGGGCAGGTGGAGGGGGGAAGGGGATTTAAGATGAAGCACATGAATTTTCCATATCCTATGCAACTGTTACTACTACTACTACTACATTTTGGCCAATTTCTCATTATTTCAAAGATTTTTCTGTTTTACATTGATAAGTGAAGTTACATAAAACGGGAGTTTCTGGATGTACTGTAAAGACATAGTGTGGGTTTTACTTTGACTTGTTTTGCTTCACCTGTAATACAGATTCCTCCTCTGGAGTACTAAATTGAGTAAAGGATTAACATAGGACCTCATGGTTCCCAAGATAATATTAAAGTGCTTAATGAATTGTACCATACACATAGCTAAAAGTAAAGAATACTTCCATGTCAGCACTGTTCAAAGTTTCATAGCTAGTATTGGTCTTTCTTAGTCTAAGATTTAAAAGATCCAGAAATCTAAAGATATATTTATCTTACTTACAAGATTTCACAAATTCAAGACCCCTCCCCAATTTTTACTTTTGTTATTACACCAGTATTGATACCTAGTTTGACAGATAATATGCTGCTTGCACTGAGGCCAATATTGGATTCTGCAGCACTATTAAATGACAGATCTTCTAGGCTCCTCCATCCATCAGAAGCGATTGCTTGGAAATGGTGTGTCACTGCCTGACTCACTGCTTTTGAAAAATCATCCCATGATGTCTGTTTGCGGATATTTAAAGCACATATTGTGTTTTCTGTATCAAATTCCTCTGTACCACAATGGGCTGGTTCAATGCCACTGACTGAAATCCTTACAGGTACATTAAGAGCATCTGTCGAAAAACAGAAAACCAAGAATTAGAAAAACTGTAAAACTCAGTTAAAAATATCCTATTGTTAAAGACCAATAACAACTAATATTGAAAAGGAAAGCTGCAAAATAACTCCTGTTACAGAAAAGCAAATGTTAAAGAGCAGAACAGATATCAGAGTCATCTATCTTTTTTTACATTACAAAAAATCAGTATTATTACGCTTAAATAACAGGAAGCAAGAAAAAACTTACTTAATCTTTTATTTCCTCTTTACAGACTAATTTCTTATAAATTAAGACAGATGGTAGATGGTATCTTAACGTTTCAGTTTATTGTGGTTGTGCACATTTTTATTATCAATGCAGAAAGGAATTTTCTGGCACTAGTGCACAAGTGGAAAATACAGTTAGCTGAGCCAAATGTCTTTAAACAAAAAGCTAAGAGCTAAGACAGAAAATTCCTAAACGTAGGAAATTTACATGCACATTCTAAAACCAAATTCAATTTAATGAAGTTATTTTAAATCTTGCTCTTTGAAAAACGGACTACAACTCAGCAGAAGCTGCAGCAGTCTATATGGATCATTTAGCCAACTAAAAGTAAAAATGAAACTATCGTCTAACTTTAATGCCAAAACAATACTTTTCAGAAATTACCCCTGAAATTAAAAATAAGTGCACTAGAAAAAAAGATACCAGCTTATTATGAAATCTCGCAACATGATCTTAGTTTTGTTTTTAAGCTCAGAAGACAAATCTTCAGCTGATAGAAACCAATGAAGCTTTTCTGACGTCAGAAAAGCTGTGATTTAAACCCACTAGCCTACCATAGGCATCCTTCCGATGTGGGACTGTGAGAAATGTATCAAAGGCTTGCTGTTCTGATGGCTGGACCTCGGGGAGATGAGCAACGACTGTAAGAAATACAGAGGGTTCTCTACAAGAGAAGAGGCTCCTAGGACAGAGGTACAGTGTATGCCTAAATTCCAGGGCACGTGACCTTTATGATATTGCTGGCAATCCTGGCTCCCAGTCTTTCACATCTGTCGGAGCACATCCTCCTGTTCTACGTGCATGTAATTCCTTACAGTGGAACCCTTACTGGACTGTGAGGAAGACAGCAGATGGTAGATACACAGCTTACCCAAAGTGCAGCCTTGGCTTGCACCCAGATGCAAGAATAGTGTTTCCAAGCTTCCACAGATCAGATATTGTGGGGGTAAAACAGCTAATTATGATTGCATTGATGTTAACTACAGGCTTAACAAATGAAGGAGAAGAGAGATGGAGGCCAAAGGTTCTGACCCGATAAAAGCAGTTGGATTCATGATAAGCCTGACCAGAGAAACAAGCTACTAGGACTGATGAAAATAATACAAGCATCAATTTAATAGGCTGCAGATTCAGCCATCAGAAATTGGCTTCAGTTGGATAAAGAAGTAGACCACAGAGGAGCTTCTAACAGAAATTGAATTGTGTTCCCTTCTGCACCTACAGTAAAATGATAATAACATATAGTACGATAGCTGAAGAGGAAAATCAGAAACAGCACACAGAAAGCTTTCCTAACTTGTTGATAATCAGTGAACTGGACTACCCACAGTCCTACATCGCCCAACACAAACACAAAAAAAGTCAATAAATACAAAGCTTACAAATCTATAAAGACAGTACTTCTGACTAATACAGAGAAATAGAAAACACAGAACTTGTGAGTGCATGGACTAATTCAAGAAACACACAGGTCAGCCTGCTCCACTGGATTTTGAAAAAACTTACAGAGAAGGACGACGATGACAGATGCCAACAGAAGAACAATCTGACAGAACTGAGTGATGTTGGAAAAAAGAAGTGTTTGATGTTGTCTCCAGGACTTTTTTAAAGAATAAAACAAACAATCCCCTCAACAATAACCAAGTGACAAATAAAACTATGCTCTAAAAAGAGATTCAGGTATGACTAGATGATTACCTTAGCCTGAGGAAATTTGACAGCTATCCACCTCTAAGTGATTTTTCTGCAAGAATATGAAGAAAAGAGGAGGAAAATAGCTTTGGAAAGTAATTACTAATATTAAATTCAGAAATTTGAAGAGAATATGGAAGTTTGTGATGTGTACGATATATACCATAGAATCACAGAATCATAGAATAGTTTGGGTTGGAAGGGACCTTTAAAGGTCATCTAGTCCAATCCTCATCTTTTCAAATGGTTTAAAAATAAAGACATAAGTAGTTTAATAACCTCCAACAAAATTTTATCATATACTTCTGCAAAATTTGGAGAATAGAAACTTGTTATGTTAAGAAAGCTTAATTTTGTGGTGCCAAAAAAGTGACAATTACTCTTTTAATATTTCTCATTTTTGTCCCGCAAGCTCTTTACTAAAAACGTTTTTATATAGTGCTGATGGCATTTACTTACTTAAGTTTTCTAGGAGATGTTTGCAATCATCAGTAGCAACATCATGCAATGTTCGATTACACTTATCTTTTCTCTCAGCCTCTAGTCCACCATGGCTACAAAGGATTTCTAGACAGTTCTGCAAAGGTAAGAACTGTATTATTTACTTGTCCATTTGCTGCATTAAAGAGTTCTACCAATATTCAGTTAGACTCCTAACTGAAATTCTTACACATGCATTTCCAAAGACAGTCAGCTATGGAGTTTCTATATATGAGCATCCAAATGTCCCTCACAGAGCTGCAAACCAGGAGTAAAAATATTTTAAGGCAGACTTGAAAGTCTGAAATCAAGATTTTGAAAAAGCAGCATATACACAGCCAGGCTTCTACAGTCTCCAAGCACATAATGCATTTGAGATGAATGAATTGAGATTCATTTCTAATGAATTGCGAAATTCTGGCTACTAGTTTAGGTATTCACATAAAGAAATAGCAGCCAACTATGCATCCTGTTTTGAACATCTTGGCCTCAGTGTTCAAACAACACTAAAAACGCAATTCTAAAGCTTAATACAGACAAATTAATGCATCTATTCAGATGGCATAATCGAGTTTTCACTTTGCAATTCACTAAGTAGGAGTTTCCATCCTGCCATCCTGAGTGGTACACAGCAAAATAAAAACAATCATTTAAAAATCACCTTGCAAGCCTCTTCTTTGGCAGGTAAACCTGAATTTCTGCGAGCATAGTAACAATGCAGTGAAATAAACATGCATTTCTATTAAAGTCATAGCATAAACATTTTGTGGATGCCAACAACATGATGCCCTCTTAGAGTTCAAAGTCTTAAAAAAAAGTCATATTCTCAAAAAAAGCAAAAATTCATCACAGTTCATTAGAAACAAGCTACTAGCAGCTAAATTTGAATTGCTACAATCATACTGTAACATGAATAAAATATTAATTATATAGATCCTCCCAAATGAAAGAGGGGGAAAAAAAAAAGCCCTCACAAAACTACATTCAAATGTTGATTGATCAGTGACCAGAAGACTGATTAAGTCCTGATTTCTCGTGATCATTCAGCAACAATACGCGTGGCCTTCATGAAAGCATTGTCATCCTCAGACATGCCTTTCAAGGACAGATATCCACATTAGAAAAAGACACCATCAGAAATGGTACTACTTAATACTGTATTGACAGTAATTAATACTGTAACCTCTGGGGTTAATCAAAGCAGAGAAAACAAACCTTGAAAAACAAAGCGAAGCAGCTATTAAGTATTTCAGTTCAGAACAGTGGCTTATTGCAGGTTTAGCTACTGTTACCTGTTTTGTAGCTGTTCTAACAGAAAGACTTTTGTCAGTATATCTGATACTCTGACACCTTTCATAAACTTAACAGTCATTCCAGCTGTATTTCCCTGCGAGATGAAATTTTACCAGATTATGGTTCCAGCACTTGTAAGAACTTTTAAAAAATCAATTAGCTCACTAACTTTGCCAGAAGAAAATTAACCAGAAAAGAAGAGCATATTTTCTTGTCAGGTTAGTAAGTTAATTGTGTCTCTCAAATGGCTGCAATGAATGGCAAAGACAGCAGAAGGCAGAGGACTGAACCGTGAGGCTGAAAGTGGGAAATAAAGAAGGAAGAAAGAAGTGGGAGAGAACAAAGAAATGAGGCTTATTTCCTTAGTAAATTGAGAAGTTTTGTTGGCTCTGTTGCCTATGAGATAGCAGCTAAGATCATCTGTAAAGAATAGCACCTTGGGGAAAAAAAGGGGTGCAAGTGCCAGCACTGTTTATATGGAGCTATCGTGTGGTGTCATGAATGCCATGCAGGGCAGAGAAAGGATTAGAGAAGGAAGTTGAAGTGTTAACAGTACTTGGAGATGGCTATTAAGCTTTCTTTAGCTTCTTAACACCCCAAACGTCTCTCGAGTTAAATGCATTTAATCAAATACAATTATATAAAGTCTTGGCAACATCAAAACTAGGAATCTGACTGCCAGCTATATATTGCCTTCATCAGCGAAGAGAATACCCTCAACCCTCAGTCAAGAACTTATTAAACAGTTGACTTGGAATGTGGTCAGAAACTCAAAACTATGAGTTATTCATGAAAGGTATATGTGAAGACCTCCAGTGCCAGAGCCTTCAGAGAGAACACCTAGTCAAAGTCCCTTTTAGATAGTAAATAAAACCTAGCTTCAAAGTGCCTGAGGATTATATTATTGCAGAAAGAAGCAACATGTTGCACACTATTTAGGTATTTGCAGATTATAACAAATACCTTAAACACCATGTAAGTTGAGATGAGTGGAAACTGAAATAAAAGTCTGTACCTGCCTAACAAACACTGGTAATGGAACATTGACTCTGTTTGTAATGCAAAATTCTGAGTAAGCAGTGGCTGGCCCCTAAAAAAACATAATTTAATAAAATGATTCTTAAATCTGTGCCTATTTTGAATTTATTGCAAATTTATCAGGAAAAATTTATCAGGAAAAAAAGGAAACACAGTGATAGATACTGAATTAGGCATGTGATCACAAAGCTGATTTTCAAAGTCTTGGACTATATTTTCCTAAAATTCACTCTCTTCTGTGTTTAGTATCCTCTGTTTTCTCCCTGGGTGAAAGTTTCACAGTAAGATCTGGCTGATAGCTGTCATAAAAAAAAATTCCTTTAAACAGTCAGTGTTAATAGTGTGAAGCTCTCATGTCAAATCCTTCAAGTAATACTCTATTTCCAAAAATCTTCCTGTTTATCATCAGTAAGACCTGTAAGGTCATTATCCATGTCATAGTTAACCCAACCTCCCCAAAATTATTCATTGCCTGCTAAAAAGGCTGCCCAAAATAATAAATTAAACAATGTATTACTGCAGAAATCTGATTCTCAAATTTCTTGTCCTCCCCTCCCTCCCACAGGAAAAATTGTTCATAGTTAAATCATCCCTAACTGTAACTGGAAACTATGTCCATCTAATATCTATATTAAGTACATGACACCTGATGAATTGGCATTTAGGGTGGGATTAACCTCACCTTAACTTTGAAAATCTGAGTCTCAAGTAATCATGCTTTCTCTTTTTATAGTTGTCCCAAAAGAAATAGGCATTTAAATCTGACAATTCATCCCATTTGACACCTGGCTTCTGGGGTAAGTTATCCACTGTAATGATCTCTCTGACTCTGTTAAATCAAGTTTAAATATCAATAGTCAGGAATAAATAAACTATTTATAAATAGTTTCTACATTTAAATAAATATTTAATTAATTATGTATTAAATATATATTTAAATAAATATTTAAATAAGTAAGCAATGAACTAGATAACAAACTTAGATTTAACATCTAAGTTTTAGGTCTTCAAAGATAAAAAAGAAGGATTTATCTTGCCTAAATTCTATCAGGTTACTGTAACTTGTTCACATAGACTGACCTTAAAGCCTTTTGATGCTGCTATGTGGGCAGCAGTCCAACCCTCTTTGTCAGCATGGTTGATCAGTTCTGCAGAAATAACAGGCTTTACTCTGCTGCTATAGTTGTCTTCTCTCTTCTCTAAATCAAAGTAGTCTAAATTAGGCTCTGCATCAGTCAAAGAGTTCCCATTGTTTGGCTCTCCATAGTACATAAGGAGCTTGAGACTGTCAACATTACCAGAATCCACTGCTGCGTGAATTGGCGACCAGCCATCCTAAAAAAAACAAAAGCAAAAAGCACACTCCCACCAAACACATAGAAAAATGTTTGCAGAACTTATATCAGCAATGAATCAGAATGGAAGGCTCTCTTTGGAAATGAAAAAGATAAGCAAGAGTGACATAATAATCCTTTGGGAAAATGGAGTTGCTTGTGTGTGTTTGAGGTGGAGGAAAGAGAGGGAAGAAAATGTAGCAGAAAGAAAATTTTACAGCTTTCTCAAAAACAGTCCAACAGACAGAGACTTCAAAACTCTTAGAAGAGTCTAAGCAATAGAAGACTTACATGCTGTTAATAGATTGTTTCCGTATCATCATATCAAACTAACAGGATTCCAATAATCAATTATTTGTTCCATGTTGCATTAATCAATTTATGAGTCAGATATTTTCATGACTTTGACATCAGAACTTTCATTTCTAGTCAAATATATTTATGTTCCAAGTCCAAAATAAATGAATCAAAGAAAATACAGTGTAATAGAGGAGCAGAATATACTGTGGAGCTAATAGTATTTATGTTGTGTTTCTGGACAACCTACATCCCACATTTATTGTCATGTTTACATCAAAGTCTTAAGAAAAACTTCAGGAAAGCACCTGAAAAGGGCAATACCGAGATGTTAACTTTGAGACAGTCCTCCTCCCTCTCTCCATATACAATTTTTTTTTGCCATATTCTCCCATTTGTGATATATGAGACTTTACAATACTGGCTGGCAAATTTGGGGGTGGGGGACCCCTCAAGGACAAGAAAGCATCCTAACATAAAAGGTGGAAGCCAACTCCCCATCTCCACTTCTCTGCCTTAAGAATAAGTCAAAACAGAAGAGTTCCGTTTTGCAAATCCAGTGCTGAAGAAAAGTCTGTAGCAAACTGCAGGCAGAATCTGAAATTGGTAAACTGATATGCAAGTCGCATAATTTAGGAGATTTTCAAACAATACACAGCTTAAAAAATCAAACCCAGAAAGTATGAAGAAAAGAACAAAATACTAATTTCAAATTATATGGTGTAGTCCAGCTTCAAAGAAAAATTTAAATAAATATTTTAACGCAAATATTTCCTAGCTGTTTGTGGTTATTAAGTACTATACAAGGTACTTTAACTTTACAAACTATTTTAACTTACACTGGTTTTTACTGTTCGATCTGCTCCACCTTCCAACAATAGCTTAATACAATCGTTATTTCCATTTTTACAGGCCAGGTACAAAGGTGTCTGTCCTCTTTCAGCAGCATGGTTAATATCAGCCTGATACATAATTAATAATTCTGCACACCTACAGCAAACAATAAGGTAGTAAAATTATCTTGTATTCGACATCCAAAAACTCTTTATAACTCACAACATTTAAATATTTTTTTAATAAAGTACTGATTTTATAGACCCAGATCTACCTGTGACTTTATCCATCGCATATACACGAGTATAAAGTCTAATTTTATACATATGAATAGATATAAAGACAGAAAATCATCTTACTTTGAACCCGTAAATCTTAAACTGCTGTATATGCATTTAAAACCTGTGAGTATAAAACGTTTAATTTCACAAGGCTAATATAAACTTGTTGACAGCTGCTTAAGAAAAACCTTCAGCTGAGCAAAAAAGTAACGTTTCTTTCCTGACTACTGATATTTAAAATAGTTTGAAAAAGAAAGGGAAAAAAAAAAAAAAAAAAAGGACGGACTAGGACTAGCTTTAGATACCAGCATAGGGACACTGGCCTAGAGAAGTAAACTAGTAGGGACAGCAAAACAGCCACGGCACTACCCACCATTCAGGTACCTGAATGGAGGCTACCCCAGAAGGGTGGCTTGGGGTGTGTTGGTAGCAGCTGCTGGATAAGGGAGGACAGAACAGTAGGTGGAGTGCTGAAGAGTGACTCACTAGGGACCCGCATTCGAATCCAAGATCCTGCACTTCCTCATAACCCTGTAGCAGTAGGTCCAGTTTTCTTCCCAATTCTTGTGCCTTTCCCTTCCCAAATGCAGCTTTTCAGCAACTCTCAAGGCTTTAGAAAAATCTTAATTCCAGTCTATTCCCTCTGCAGTTCAAACAAGGGCTTTAAGCAATGATAACTCCCCATTTCTCCAGCTCAATATTTATTAGTCCATAAAAATAGAAGGATATCAACAATAAAGTCTCAAACCAACTGATGTAATGCCATATAACTACTGGTTAGGAGACCATAGCAAACAGGATGACAAAATATTTAAAAAAATGTAAGATATATATAAAAGAATATAAGCATATAAGAAATTACAAATAAAAAAACACGTGTTAAAAAAAAATCTACATTCAGTAAGTTCTTATTTAATCAGAAAATTAATCAAGTTCAAGATCAAATGACCAATTTTAGAAAAAACAGGTATCATTAATATGAATTACTTAGCTGCACTTTCTGAAAGTGCTCGAACAGAAAAAGCACAAATAAAAGTAATGCTTTACCTTTTCAAATGTTGAACACGTATCCTAGCCATACAGTCACAAAAGTAATCTTAAGATGGGTTGATAACAAGACACCTCTATAAAGCAACTGCAGACACTGAATTCTAAGTCTGCTACGTCAAAAATATCTTTTTTTGTTGCTTGGCATTGTATTCCATGTTTCTGAAAATGCTACATTGCCTTTCCATCTCAAGGTCAGGTAAGGTCAGCCTGGCCTGGACCACATGGGAAATGATTTTGAAAGTTTCTCCTAAAAGCACTTTCTGAATTGCTGATATTACTGAACAGTCCTAAGGAACTATCATTTCTTGCTGGAGCTGGAGCAGCAGCACTGTGCCACTTCAGGAGTAACGTTAGCTGAGATGTCACAGGGGACTGGCTAGCAAATCTGTCACAGACAAGTACTGTATAATTGATAGTAGTTTAGTGCTGTCAGTAACCCCAGATTCTTAGTGCTGTAGTACAAGTAACACTGACAACACAACACTTGAAAGGGGACAGACTGTAGTATTGCCCCAAATTCTGCCTATTATAGATTTTTTTCTCAGCCAGAACTTTGAAGTGGTCAACAAGTCAAACAGCCAGAAACATTCACAGTCTCTCTGATATTTTTGGCTGGCCCTGTTATTATTCCACTCACTTTTACAATTTGGTTCATGTTTAGTATCTAAAAAAAGTGAAAGCAAGAAAATGGTTAGGGATTTCATCCTACATAAGTAATTCTAAGGGAAAAAGCACATAAAGTCTGCAATATCATAACACAGCAGATGATATACAGCAAACTGCTGTGAGGGTAAATCAGAGAAATAAATAGCTTCCTATTTAAACAAAGTCTAAGATATGTATTTTAGTGAGAGTATATGAAGAGTGTATTTTTGGTTCATCTTGTCAAGTCACATGTAATTTTCAAAGATCTTATGTAAAACACTGAAACATCTAACTAGATATGTGTTTCTGTGCTCAAAACACCTGCTGGGAATCTGCTACCTCTGGGTTAAGACTTCCAGTAAAAGATGCCCATTAGTTGATAAGCTTGAAGTCCTCTAAGAAGTGGCAAGAACCTCTGATGTTCCTTATATACTCAGGGAAGATTGTGGGACAGGGATTCCACTCTTACTCATCGTTGGGCCAGGGCCCATCACAGTGTAGCAACACTCAAAGACTCTGACCCCTATGTGTTACTATATCAGAGTAAAATCCTTAAAAATAGTAACAAAGCAAAACTAAAAGAATCAAACCTGAAAGATAAGCAAAACCAAAGATACATAAAACAAAGGTAGAGTCTGTAATAGAGATTCCTAGTCATGCTATTTAAGACTTTTTTGCATTTGTAAAATAGTTTTATCTGGATAAGAATGCTCTGGAAGAGGTTATCTAGTGGTTGCTTCCAACTTTCGGTTCTAGTTCCTACGATTCTATGATACACAGTAAAGCTGCAGAACAGAAATGCAACATCAGCTTTCAGCTCCTCTGATGGGGGGAGGAAAAGGGAGGAAAAAACCCAATCATCTGGATGAACTGTTGTGTATTGCTTCTCAGTATAAAAAGGAGACACAGCTTTCCAATCACGCTGTCATAAAACACCAATCTTTATAAAATTAGGAGCTTCAGAAAATAAAAGGGAATTCTTGTAACTACGTTTTGAAGAATGTTCTTAGAAATATTCTTTGACTCATACATAATCTTCTGTTTTTCTGTTACTGATACAAAAAACCTTGAACCTTAAAAAGACCTGTTTTGTTGTTTAAAGTATTTAATTCTATATCACTCAGGAGAATACTCAGATAAATGTTCCTTTCTTCCTGAATATGATATTCATAGCTCTCTATGCTTCAAAAAATCAGCGCAAAAATAATTTCTTTCCTCCTTCCCCTGTTAATACTGCATTGTGGCTGAGAACTCGAAGAAAATAAAGAAATTCAAAGGTCTGCCACCCATGTAGACCACTATCATATTGTGGCTACTAAGAATACACATTCAGCAACCTTAAGAGTTGCAATTGCAAACAGAAGAAAATATTAAACCCAGAATGGCATATGAATATGAGTTTCAGTAGATGCTCGTAACTACTTAACTAATGATAGTTAAATGCATTTATACCTAAGAATGCAACAGTAATGTAATGAAAATGGTATATAATATAATGTAAAGAGAATATTAAATTGAGTAACAGCTGATGGGTAAAATCTTAAGACTTCACTTACTTGACATGTCCCTGAGCAACTGCTGAACACAAGGGTGTAAAGCCATTTTTATCAGCAGCATCAACTTGTGCTTCTGCAGTCAGCAGCAATCTCACACAATCTGTAAATTGAGCATAAACATAGACTGATGCAACAAAAACAAGTGGTTAAAACTACCAGAAGTTAAAACTTACTCAAGGGGCAACAGCAACCAGTCTTTTTAACTATACATCACAGCCTTAGGGAACTGAAGTAGAAGCTGAGGAAATAGTTTGCAGGAGAGAGGTGAGAATGTCTCCCTGGGGGCATCGCCACTCTCATGCAAAACTGGCCTGGTTTGGGTTCAACTGGGATCCAAATATGTGCCTATGGCTGGTAAATCCCACAGTGTTTGCTAATTTATGTACCCCCAAAATGGGGAATTTGAATTATCCAGCAGCCCCCAAAGGCGGCACAGTCCCACTGGCAGACACATCCCAGATAGGACAGCCGCAGGGGAGATGCTCACAAGCTACACACAACTCAAGCAACAAGATGGCCACTCTTGTTTTAGGTCACTGACAAGGGATTGCAATGACAAATAAGATAGGCTGACAACCTCAAACCTCCCCAAACCATTCCCATTCATATATTTCGAAAATGACATGCTAATAATGTACCAGTCTGATTCCACCATCCTACAGCTAAATTAAGATAATTGATTACATAGTAATTAGGCTGCTTTTCATCCACAAATTGGAATATCTTTTCATGCAATTAAGTTTGAAGAAAATACTTAATCTGCTCTATATTCTTGAAATTTGTTCTAGACCAAAACAAAACAAGTCTTTTGTAGTTGAAACGACTACTTTGAAAATAAGCTTAGATTAACACCAATTATAAACTCCTGACCTGATTCCTGAGCAAGCTTAATGCTTTCTGTTCCAGCAATGGGTAAGACCTTGGAGCCAAGCTTTGCTAGTGAAGTTTATCTCTAGATATCAGAAACATATATTTAGAATTACTTAGAAATCTGACTAATCTAAAACATTCTTGAATGTATTTACTCCGGTTACAATTCTTTCAAATATTAATACAGATGTTCTAGAGTCAATTTAATAAATAATTTAACATTAAGAAATAAGATTTTAAAACACTGTAAACTATCATATTGTAAATTAAGATTCTTAAAGTCTTAAATAAGTAATCTGATCTGAACTGACTTTTTTTTTTTTTTTAAAGTTGGTTGTCAGGATAAGCTACCAGGACTTCATGTGTAATAATTTTTTTAAGTCAGAAAGAAGCTCTCAGCTGACTAACTTACCTAGTATTTCCACTTGTACGATAATACCAATTAAAATCAAATTATATTTTCAATCACTGTGTAACAGAAAAAATACTCTGCTAACAACGACATTTTTTCCTCTTTCCATTGTCAATCCCAGCCTTATTACTAAACAAGTAACTTGAAAATACAGATTCCTGCTTGACAACCTAAAATACTTCTAAAGTTTGTGAAGGATGTTGAAAATTTTTTCTTCTAGCTATTTCAAGTATTTGGCTAGAATACTCTTTTGTGCCTTCATAAAGCCTATGTTAGCCATGCAAAAGCCATGAAGAACGCACAGAACAAGACCACCTTTCCAGAAAGGTATGGTTAATTCACAACTATTGATTGGCAGCTCATTCAGGGGGTAGCTTATCTATGTGAAAGTACTATTTCTGATGAAGGTCACTGAAAATAGCTGTTTATTCCCAGGGATAGGTGCAAATATGAGGAAATGCAGCTACTTTCATAAGGCATGAGATCTAGTTGGGTCTACATGACCTGTTCTGGTGGCATATTAAGCAAAAGAGCAATAATCTCCAAGAAGCCTGAGTCCTCTGGATGGACTTTTGATCGGGGTTTGGAGAAGGATAATTTGGGTCAATCCAGGCTCATTTACTCCAGATCACTGCTGTCTGCCACAGAAGTAATCAGCAGTGGAGGGGACTGGGCAGAAGGACAGGCACAAGACAGATGCCAATGTTGTCACCCATTTAAAGGTTTTGGTGAAAGCAAAAGCAAAACATGGAAGCTTATTAGCACAAACACCTGGTGACTTTACTGGTCTCCACCACAGCCGGGGGTAGCTAGTTCTTCCAGAGTGCTGGCAAACACCATGCAGATACATCCAGTGGCTCAGCAGAGCTGACTCCATGTAGCTGTATGTCTCTGCACCTCACTCCTTTCTACTTCCAACATCATTCCAGTTTCTCCTATCAATCAGGGTGCCACAGCCTCCAAATACTCAGGATAGAAGAGAATTGATTATACCATAAGTGCATACGATTAGCACATAACTGAGTCCAAAGGATATTATTATTATTATTATCATCATCATCATCATTATTATTCTCTTCACATCTCAGTTTCAGAAACTCTTATTATTTCATTCTCTCTTTCTCAACCACCTCGTGTGTGGCAGAGAACAGTCAGGATTGGCAACACAAGATACGCAGATATATCAGCTAAGTGAACGACCGTACGTGTTATCGAGTGCGTAATAGACTGAAGCGGCTCCTGCTTTGTTAATGGATCAAACCAATACAGCCTGACAAAACAATCTGTTCAGCTATCCCAGTCTAGTGGTTAAATCATAAAATCAACAGTTTCCTCGTGTCCATTGAAACACAAAGAAAGTACTTGGTGTATATTTTTAGGGTGAAGTTCTCTCTCTCAGACCTACAGAATTGGGGACAGTGTGTGCAGGAAACAAGGCAGCTGCTATGTGCTCCATGTGCTGGAAAACCCCTCAGCTGCAGCTCTCAAAAGGCAACTGTTTATGAACAGGAAGGCTACATATTTTGCAAATAGGACAGATTAGGAACAAATATTTGAGTGGTCTCTTTCCTTGTGTAACTCCCATTTTCTCCGCAGACTGGACTGAGGTCACGTAACAGCTGCTGCCACCGTGCTGGTTACAATGTGCTCTATCTTTCTCTAGTTATCTACACATCCCAAATACTGTATTTCTTCACTGAAAATGTGTGGAGATCAGTAACTTTCCACCCTTCCCAGACCCTCTGCCACATGGTGTTTGTTCCTCAAGGGAGGTACACAGTATGCTGGCGCTTAACAAGACTAGAGCTACTCTTTTCTTCTGGCCAACTATTTCCCAGGAGAAATCGGGAAACCTGGTTAATTGACTTAGAAGAAACAAGGGGTCCTGGGAATCTCTGAATCTAGTCACCAACTCCAGGTTGAAAGTATTCTCAATAAATTAAACCATGGTGTGATCACCCACCAGGGTAAGCTTATGTGTTAAGTCTTACAGCTGGACTCGATGATCTTAAGGGTCTTTTCCAACCGAAATGATTCTATGGTTCTAAGGGAAAAAAATTACCATTGACAATTCTACTCAATGCAATGAAAAAATTTGTACAATAAATTATTTTATCCTTCTTAAAATTACATCATTTCAATTTCTTTCCACCTGTTTAGTTAAAAAAAGCTATTAAGAAGGAATTCTAAAAATAAGAGATTTAGTCTAATACTTTCTTTCTTAAGCCTATGAATTTTTACATAGATTTGTTTTTAAAAGTCTCCACTTTGAAGAGCTGCATCTATTCATGCACTTGGGAACAAACTGCAAGTAACAAAGAAAGGATTATATATTAAAGTTAAGCATAAAAACCTTTCTCCAAAAATATTATACATCTACTACTCTCAATACTCATATGATGTATTAAGGAGACATCAATACTGCTGCTGTGTGATTCTCTCATTCAGAATTCATACAATCCATTTAGTCGCTAAAATGTGATTTGTACAACAAAGTGTTTTTCACATCCTGTCGACTATAAATAGAAGTGCAACACTAAAACCTTTGTAATATATTTCTTATCTTAAAAAGTAAAAGATACCAAACAATTACAGGATGCATCTGCACGTGTTTGTTTTTATTACCGTGTTTTCATATTTCTGTCAAGTGCCTCTCTTACTTGAAATTTTCACAATAATGCAAGAAACCAAATTGCCTTTGCCGTCAGTAAGAGCTGCTCAGTAATTGTAACTGAAAATCAGGGCATTTGCTTTGAAACATTTTAGGAATACATGATGAGTAAAGAAGAATTGGGTCAATTACGGTCTCCCACAAACACCAGCAATGATAAATGGATGTAATGGATGTAATGGATAAAAGAAGCCACAGAACATCCATTCAGTGAGGGGGAGGAAATAAATCTACACAGTATAGTAAACGTGGACTCTTAATACTGAAGAGAAAAAGTTAGGGGGAAAAAAAAAAGGTAAGTGCCAAAGGAAGAAAATAAAATAAAGGACTTTTCCAATATTTTAAGGGTCTTGGCAACAGCCAAGAATCTGTCAGATGAAAAGGCCCAGATGTTCCTACGAAGTAAACCATAGCACCTAGCAAGCAAAGACAAAATATACCATTCTGAACAAAGGGAAAATTCCTTTTATCCCTATGCCTGGTAGCAAAATTAACCCTGAACATGTCAGAAAAATGTACACTATCTGCCTAAGTACAGATTTTGGATCCTAACTTTGCTTTGATTTTTAAAATACCTGAGAAAGATGATGGAATAGTCTCTCTACATACTATTTTGAACACTGGATCAGGGTTTTCTAATTGTGTCACTAATAATTTTTTTAACAATTTGTTAAAAAATCCACAAAGTACTCTTGAAAGCAGTGGCCTTACTATGTTCCACCTTTCACTGTGAAATAAAATCTTGACTTTACTAGAAATTAAGGGAATTTTTGTCATTGGTATTGGTGTATTTTATCTTTAGTGTCCAAAACAACATAATGATATTATTTACAATATAAGAATCTAGGAGATTTTTACATAAGTAGAAAACACTACAGTAATTTGTACTGGAATTTTAAAGAAAGCTGTTGTTCGAAAGCCTTATGTTAACAGTCTGAAAATTATCGCTTTGAGTCTGAATCCATGAAATTCGTATCTGTTACTAACCTATCATCTGCCTCATTTCATAAATATATCCATAAAATATGAAGATTGACTGTTGAAAGGTTCAGAGATGCTACCGCCTCAAGACTGAGGGTTGGAGTAGTGGGGAAAAGAAAAGAAAAATGTTAATTATCTCAATAGAGCCTAGAGAACAAACTAAGGCTATTTCATCTAATTAAAAAATAAAGACAGTTCATTTTATTTCCCAAGTAACACACTACTCTGAAACCATCTTCCAGCATTTTCATCACTGCTGCAGAAGATCAAAACACTGGTGATGACCTATTCTTTCCTGCTTACTCCCTGTAGAGGAAAGTTCTTTCTTTCAAGTTGCCTTTGCTACAAAAGATCTTTAGTTTGTCACAGAACGTGGGGTGATGGTATCTAGTGGCTTTTTATAGGAAGGGAGTAGAGAATTAGAATGCATGCTCCTGCAGAATGTTACCTCAAGCAAGAATGCCTTCTGTGTTCCAAAATTCTGCCCCTGGAAGTATTGCTTATATATACACTATACCAAGACTTTTGTCATATAATCTATATATCTCAGTTTCAAGTCCACATTTTCAAAAAACATGCATTTGACCTAATTTAATATTTAAAACGTATGAAATAAGCTTTCTCTATTTCACTTGAATGTCGTAACAAAACATAGAATGACTTACCTGTATGTCCATTCGTAGCAGCAGAATACAAGGCAGAATAGCCATCGTCACAAGAGTAATTAATGTCCAGTCCTTCTTCATTAAGCAGCATTGATAATAAAGTGACATTTCCCTGGGCAGCAGCTTGGTGAAGAAGGGTGGGCCTGCCACCCAGGGGGACAGGACCACCACTTGTTAACAAAGGGGTTAGGGAGGAAGACCAGCCTGTGAGTTAAAGCAACAGAAGTTAGAGGGAAGACACATAAATAAAGCTCTGCATTTTCTGTCTTCTTTTAAAAATTAAAAAGAATCTTCAAAACGACAGGATTCGTTAGCTTAGCACAAGTTTTGTGATGATGCTTTGTCTATGTATCACAAGGTGTTCTAAAGAATAAACACTGCGTACAGGGGTGACAGTTGTTAACGGAAATGAACAGGATTTCATTACAAAAGGGTTAACGTGAAACTTGTTATGAACTGTAGTAGCAGCTGGATGTCTCAGAAAATTTAGGCTATTAACATTCAGAGACTATCAAAAGTTTTATACAATTTTTAATTTAGTTGCTGATATGCTAGGAAGGTTTTTTAAAGTTTCTAAGGAAAGGTTTCCAAAACAAAATGGTTATTTTAATATGAAATTTTGTCCTCCTTTACAGTCTTCATGCAAACTTTAATATTTATAACTCACCTGCAGTTATACTTATAAATTGCACAGAGAGCCCATAATGACTTTAAGTGTCTTTCAATAAGTTTGCAAAAAAATGTAGAAGTCATTTACATAAATAATACATAAATAAATATATTTATTATTGAAGTGTACCTTAAGGTAATATTCCTTTTACTCAGCAATACTTGAACAATATATTATAAAATGCTTCAGTGTGAATGAGTAACAGGTTATGTAAAACTTATGAGTGAAAGCGTTCAAGTCACTTCATCAAAAAATAATATTTAAATCAAAGCTTTGAAAGCTTAGGAGTTATCTGGGTTAAACTTTCTGTTCATTACTTATCAGCTTTAGTAGGGAGTTTGTTAAGAATATGAAGTTTGCTGCATAAGGCATAGAAAATTTTGTGCATTCTTCCGTGATCAAGGACTGCAAGAGAAAATAGGAGAAAGATTTTTTTCTTATTTTCATTATTACCTTTAGAGAATCCATGTTATATTTCTCTCTTGAATAAATAACTTTGTATTCTGTGGCCACACATAAGCTATTATATGAGTCTGAAATCTGACAATACAAAGCAAGTCTACGCAGCTTTGTGGTTCTGCCACATCCGAGACTGAAGAGGAGCTGCAGGGCATTACCTCCAGCTCCACCAAGGTGATCAAGTGCTATCCAACCTCCAACACCTCAAAGCAGAAAAAGCATGTGGCAGTAGTTCTACCATGCTGGGATGATCTGCTCTGCATTTTGGAACAACAAAATTAAATATGGCAGTTCCCAACAGAATTCTATAGAAGCAATAGGTTTGGGAACCTTGCAAGATCTAGGCAAATTTAATTAAGGTCCAGACTTACACAGGAATCCATCATCTAAGCAGCCCCCATGAAGAACACATAGCTTGGTCTCAGTTCAAAACAACAAAAAATAAATGGCTGGAGTATTTTCATATTTGTTTCTAAAGTAAGCTAAATTTGTCATTTCAGATTAAGTTTACTAGTCTAGTATGTAAAGGAAACATATTTGAAGTATTTTTACAATGTTATCTTATTATTATTATTTGTTATTGACTATAAGAAGTCATCACTACAACTATGAAGTTACCTTATAAATCCAACTTTAAACTGATGATAAAACTGTAAAGTTAACTCCATCCATCTTCATATAACTTCAGTTCTGAAGTTACCTTCTGACTATTAATACTTTTACTAATACTTGTTTCTCCAATACTTTTAATCAGAGGATTTTGACCTTTTTTTGAAGTTTGTAAAAAAAAACAAAAGGCAATATAAAAGTAAACTTCATCCTCTAAGTGGTAAAAAAGATATATTTATTTCCACTTACAATATCTGAGAACAGTTAACTCTTAGAAAATCCCCAAAGGTCTGAAGAATAGCTTTTGTTCTTCCTTTCCATTATAAAAGTGTTTTTATTTTTCTAACCTTTTGTTATTCTTTGAAACTAATGGCGTTGCAGGTGTTGCTGTATATATTGTTTTTAAAATGGTACTTGTGTAGTTTTTACTGTCTTGCCATGGTAATTAACTGATAGTGGACATTGTTTGGGTGGCACTCCAGGTGCGAGCATTCTTTGTCCAAGTTATATTGGAATTATCTGTGGGAATCTGGGGATCCTGACACTAAGCTTTAAGCATGAGGTTCACTTTGCCAAGCGGTTGTGTAATCTGAATAGTATTTCTGGGTTCGCTTCCTTATTGAAAATAGTGCAAGGGTTTTTTTGTGGTTTTTTTTAAAGCATCGTTAAGAGAAATGCCAAAATAAAAGGAATTTATTTTGTGCCATATGTGGTATCTTAACTTTCATTTCAACTCCTTGAAATGAAAAATATGTTGTTGTAATTCAGTGATGAAATTCAGTATACTAGGTTATCATTAGATGAAAATCTTCTACTGAAAAAGATAAAAACCCAGATAATAACATAAACATAACTTCAGCTTCTGTTATCAATGTAAAGCAATATAATAAAGCTGAATTCATCCAACAAAATACACCAACATTAGAAAATACCAACAAATAAGGTACACGGTTACAGATGCGAAAGTTAGGAAATGTGAAGCACCTGTGAAAGCTCGTAGGGCATGCAGTGGTGAAGGGCAGAGGGACAGACAAAAACAGCTTCTGGCATCAGCTTCAGAGTGTGAGATGGTTAATTATTTCAGAGCCCAGATCAGTTCCTCACACCACACCCTCCCCCTTTTATATTCGAAGCCAATTGTACAGAGAGAATAAATCAATCATAGAATGAGCAAAATAAAAACCATACTTCATTGAAGAGTGACATAAAAAGCGCAAAACCAAGAAGAAAGTGAAAGCAGAAGTCCCAGGGGTATGAAAATCCCACTGCCTGCATTCGTTTCCATTTTGAAGTCTTACAGCTGTTGAAATGTAGAAATCCAAACAGAGCAGAAGCGTTTTGGCACCAGTTCAAAGGCTGCTGAAGTTAATGAAAACACTGTCGCAGATTTTGAATCAGGCCATAAATGTTCATTGTAATTTCTCTATGTGCAGTCTGTTCAACATAAATGACAAAAGCTGGTGTCTTTTCCTACCAGGGATGAAAAGAGCAACATGCAGCGCAACGCCCCGTCTCTAAAAGAAGGTATCGTCACGGTAATTCATCAGAACGTGTAACTGAAACTATCAGTGCACTGATTTAAATTTACCCTTAATAGCTGCTCCTTCTAGAACCAAGACACTCCCTTTCTGAAAATCAAGCTATTGACATGTTCTTAAAGCAATCTGAGCCAACTAGGAAACTGTTGTAAAATTAATAAATAGAATACTTTAGTGATTAGGCTATTAACGATTCTTCTGACTCCACAGTAAGAAGAAAGGAACAGGAATTTATTGACAAAGAAAAACAAAAAAAGGAGGATTCTTTCAATGTCTTCTTTGTTAAATTTGTTTTCACTGTTTAAAAATATTAACAAATTCTGACTGAAACTCACTACTTACTATAAAATAAAATATGAATAAGATTTCACCATGCTCTCCTTTAACTGAAAGTAAAATTGAAATTCTAAAAAATTTCTGAAAAAAGTAAATAACACAGATCAAAATCAACCAGATCATTAATAAAACTAACTGAATCGGTGCCTAGAGAGCATGAAAATGCAGATATGGGAAGGAGGTTTCAGTAGTATTTGTAGTTTGTAAGATCTCATTCACTTCAAGAAAAATCATACTTAAAAAAGAAACTGAAAAAAGAAAGTGAATAAGTGACATGAATTCAGGCATTACTGACCACATTATCTTAATGAAAACAGTGTTATTAAATTTGGTTTTCCTTTTCTAAGAGAAAGTCTATTTTCATATATATTTATAAAATCTATTTTTTTTTCTTTTCTCAGCATAAAATTTTGAAGGAAATGTCTTTCCATACTTGCATAATATCTGTTGCTCAAAGTTTTTTTATTTCTGCAGTTTGCCAGAACACTCAGCCAAAATAGATTAAGTTCCTTTAAAAAACACAAATAAAATGGGATTGGAGAAAAAGTGCTATAAAATATAAGCATTAGTTTGAGTTAAAGACAAAGGAGCTCCTGAATATTTACCTGAATATTTCAGATAAAGTTAGTTATTAAAATTCTTTGAGCCTGTTTGTGGTCGGTAAAGGAGGGATATTAAAATAACATCTCTATATTAATAAAATATCAGACCACTAACTAGACTTTAAGCAATCTTTCTTCGCAGACTTCGGATTATGGGGTATATTTCCCATTTGCAATTGCATAAATTCAAAAAAACAGTGCCACTTACAAAATACTAACAGTGTCAAATGTTCAGAGCAAGGATTGTAAAGGGATTAAATGAACCCAGTTGTTTTCATCCCTTCCAAAAACAAGTGAATGGCATGTAAATGAAGAAAGGCAATCTGAACACATAAATCAGCACAATTTAAAAAGACTAACAGTTTTACAAAAATCCTATCTTTGAGAATTGCCTCTGAGAACTGTCACAAATTTCATAAGAAACACAAATTTACTATTTGCTGGAGGAGTCCTATTTAAAGCCTGATTGTTCTAAGAAAAAAGTTTGTACTTCAAAGCACAAACTAAAGCAATAACAATACATAGAGTCAAGCGGTGGCAATTTCATTTTTAAGATAGAAGATTTAACTTTTTAAAAGTATATTCAAAACCTGTCTTAAATGGTTACCAAACATCATCTAGTTAATGCAAGACTAACTGAAATATACAGCCTAGTTCATGCTGATAGGATCTGTGGAAGAGAGACTCCAAAAAACTATTCAATTTGAAGCTGATTTTGCCAATAATTCGTTGTACGTTAATAAAATCTTAAGATTGTTTCTTTAAATGAAATTTGGATTCCATTACAGAGCCTAATAGCACCTGAAGGCAAATGAGGTTTGGAGAATATCTGGAATACTGGGAGACTAATGATCTATCTGACATGGCAATCAGACTCAGCTGAGAACAAGAATTTAAGATGAAAATTTAGGACATTCATAAGAAAATCAGCAAACTAAGAGGCAGCCATCAAATCTCATGGTTGTTAACTCTGAGAAGTAGTAGACAAAAGGAAGATAAGATTTCTGAGCTCATATTTTTATGGCACGGTTCAGAAAGGAAAGAAGATTCTGACAGTACGGTGCCATGGCCAAATGTCAAAAACATGACTAGGTTACTCCAGAAATATGCAGAAGTCTTCAGTGAAGTAGAATGGGAATAAAAATTCTGTAATAATGTGAACTCTGGAATCTCCTATATATACAGGTACAAGTTTGCCACACGATGCTCTTGGAGCAGCGTCCCCAAGACTGGTGAGGGAGTTCAGCTGCCTCATCAGATAGTGGTGCAGCTACCAACAGAAAGTGGTTGGTTGTGTGATGGAAGCAGACCAGCTGTGCAGGGGTTTTATACCTACAGGTGATGATACAGGGACTAAAGTTATGAGGAACTGAGAATTACTGTTGAAAGTGTGAGACCATTCAAACATTCTTCAATGCTGTTGAAGGTCTAAAGTGTCCCACAACTGTGCGTCTTCCTCACTGCAGTGCAAGTCAGGCTAAAGAGGGTCTTCTACCTAATGTTCTAGTGCTACTGATCCCAGTAGGGAAATGTGTTGACAAAAAGGTTTATAGGAGATCTACAATTAACTGAAAGGCAGGTCAGGGCCGCCTCTGTTCATTTAACTGCCATCAAGAAGATACCCTGAAGTTGGCAGTAGGCACAGAAGTCCCCACCAGAATGCAAGATGAATAGCAGATACAAGCACTGACTCCAGACTTAGTCTATCAACATAACACTTAGATTTTAACTCTCCATCAGCAAACCTTTGCAGGTATCTGTTGAAGTAAACCTGTGAGATGCCACACACAAGTATTAACAAAGCCTACAACTAAAACCAGAAGAACTATAGATAAAAATGCAACATATTCTATAGGTATGAAGTGATACATTTGAAACTGCACTGTTATCCAGGCAATTATATACCTTAATGTGCAACTATCTAATGCCATAGGAGAATACAGTTGCCCCAGCTATGTCCTATTTTCTAAAAGACTCGCAAAGCACTGAAATATATATTCCATGGAAGATCACCAGCAGAGATAATTTTCAAAACATTATTTCAGACTGAGAAAGCATTTTGAAGTCCAAAATAATAGCATTCACCAAAAAAACCCAAACCAAACCAAAACAAAGAGTTTCTTTAATATACCATAGTCTGCAGCCCATTTACTTTAAACATTAGTCCTCTTTACCGTTAAAATAAAGCCTTCAATTTGGAGACCTCCTTGAGGAATCAAACAAATTTATAACACTACTAAATCAGCAAAATACTTCCCATACCCCTGGAATGTGGAAAAAATATAAAACGGAAATTTCAGCTTTTAGAAAGTAGAAAAGAGAAAGGTATAAAGAGATAAATAAAGCAAACGAGAGACATAGGAAAACCAAAACATTCTTTTAGAGGGAGACAGTTTGTAGCATATCAATCCCTTTACCTGATGCTGTTACCAGGAGGCTGTCTGAATCACATGGTCTACAGGATGAAGCACTAACAGGGTTTATGGAGGAGCTACAGGCAATGGTGGTGGGAATGACAAAGGAATTTTCTGAACATGCAGGTTGGTTCAGTCCAGGGAAGTGGGAAGGCCAGGCACCCACCTGAGATGAGGCTATGGCTGGTATGGCACAGCCTGCAGGTGCCACAGATAAATCTATAGCAGGTTTTGGTGGCAGCTGAGGTGAGGACTTAGAAATAATTTCCTCATTTATTACCCTGATTCCTTGTGAACTTGAAAGAGGTGAGGTCATGGTTTTGTTGTCAGTTTTTGCACTTGCATTTGGGGATCGACTACTATCCATTAAAACTTTAAGCTGTGGGTGTGGTGGAGAAGGAGTTTGCGAAAGCCCTGGTTTTTTAGGAGGAATAGGTGGAGGATTTCCTCTGTCAATTCTTGATACACTGGGAGTCTTTAAACTCATTCTACCGACTGGGGGGTAAGTGCCAACTTCCATTGAATGTGATGTCCCCGGCCGCGACGGAGCGCCGCTCTGAGGGCTTGTAAATCTCGAAAGGACTTGGGTAACGGTATTCCGAGCTACCTGTTTGGCAACTAGGTTGTCACGACTAGTAGGGGATACATCCCTTGAGGGAGGGCTTTGGGTTGTGTTTCCATTTTGGTCTTGATCATTCGCATTCGCTTGAAATCTAAATCTAGCTGCTTGGATTCGTGGATTTAGGCCTGGATGCCCAGTAGTGTTGGCAGATGGTGAATGCAAACTGTGCATAGATGAAGGGAGTGAGGAATTCTGAGCTGTGGCAGTTGGTGCTGCAGGGGTGCAAAGGGAAGTACTATTTGAAGAAGGGGAAGTGCTACTTGGTAAATCAGGTGATGAGCCTGTACTTGGTCCATTTTCCTCAATTCTGTTTTGATTCTGTGTAAGAGCAGGAGCTGCGTGAGGGACAAGTTCACTAGATGAAGATTGCCTATCAATGACAGGCTTCACAAATGCTGTGTTGGCACACACATTCATTTTTGTATTGCCAGACACTAGTGGGTTCATTGTAGAAGGCTTTACAGATACAGTCAAAGGCAACTTTTTCACATTTTCTGTGCTACTGTCCATCACTACAGTATCGGTTTGGCAGGCAACAGTTCTTGAACTTGTCTCTTCTGTTTCAACAGAAACAGAAACAAGACTCCTATCTTTATTTTTATCTTTATTTTTGAGAGAAAGATTAGCTCTACTTTCATTCTCCTTTTTTAATTGCTCAATCATTTTGATCATATTATCTCTCTCTTCTCTGAGGTCACTGGTATGCACTTCCTCTCTATGAAGTTTGGCACGCAACTGCTCTCTTTCTGTGTCAAAGTCAGACAGCTGCTTTTCCATTTGAGCTTCCATTTGTGTACTCCTTTGTTTCTCAGCTGCAAGAGACTCCTCCAATTCAGTAGCCTTTTTCTTTTCCTCTTCAAATTTTGACATCACTTCTTCCAGTTTCTGGGCTTCCTCTACAATTCGGCCAGACAACTGCTTATAATCTTTCACTAGCATCAATACTACATGCTTATTCTTTCCACGTTCTTCTTCAAGACGAGCGGATAGCTTTTTGTGCTCCAGCTCAAGATTCTGTAACTGTGATTTTTCCATTTCCAACTGTAAGAAAGCATAGAGAAAAATTCTCATTAACAAGATGGAGACTTTCAACATAACCTAGTATTAACCGGACATTGATATTTTAACCTCTCAGAGTATGCCTAAAATGAACCTGTCCACCTCAGGAAAGTGATTTGTGGTATCTAATAACACAAGTGCCTATAATCTTACACAAGCGAAAGAAAGAGACAGACATCTCTGAAGAGCAATTCAGAAACTCAGTAAGCCCGTCTACTTTCCTCCACTGATAACACAGAGATTCCCCAAAGTGATTAAATGAGTGAGGAGCTACCTATTCTCCAGAAATTAGACATAAGACATCACAGAAAGTCATATTCTCAGTAAAGGAACCTGACATAAGCAAGAGATGAGTTTTGCAAAAAAACTGAGCCCAGAAATGCACAGTTTAGGTTTGAGGACTTCTTCAGACTGAAGGAGATTAGGGTTGAAATACACAGTCCATCACGCCCGTAATAGATGTATTATATCTTGTTTTAATATTTATAAATAAGACATTCATTTTTGAAACTAACTTTCTGGCACAGGCACAAATATCTTCCTATACTTACTAATAGCAGAAAGTTTCACTGAAATCAGTGATGTATAAACTATGTTATAAGCTGCAATCAAAAAACTACCTACTACATGTAGAAAACAGGTAAGAATAATTTTTCCCATAATTAATATAGTCATCATCTCTAATTCATCTTGCCTGCTGATTACGCTTTTATTCAAAGACCCAGTTCTAGAAAAATACTGGAAAAATATGTTAATGCACCACTTTATAAAATACCTACTAGTAGTAATGCAACCTCAATTGCTTTGTATTTTCCCAAGCAAACTTTTACACAAGTCAAACAACAAAAGAAAAATAGATTTCTTTCTTCCTGCTCCTCCCTTCACATACTGATGCAGTAGCTTCCTATATGCCTTATCTGAATGCCTGATAAAGAAACAAACAAAACCCCAAGAAACTGCTGAACTACTGTATTTAGGAATGGTCCCATTCACAGTTCTTCCCATGCAGAAAAATCATTATTTTTTCTCAAACATTTCATTGTTTTTTTCAAAGCATCCAACATCATTTGGATGCTTCGCAAGCATTTCAAAGCAAGTGAAGCATCCAACAGTAACAGTGGAGCATCCAACAGTTTCTTTTTTGTTAAAATAGATACAGAAATAATGAAAAATTTATACAATTTTTAAAGCTTGGAAATGCAGTAAGATTATAGTGAAAATGTTTTTATCAAGGTTTTCTACATTATTCATTTTGCTTTCAGTCCAGGGACTGGTTTTATAAATTAACTGTTGTGAAATTATATTACTTTCAAATAATTACAAGCAGATTTTAACATATAACTGGGATGAAATCAGTTTACCATGCTATTATAGTATCTTATTTGTAAGAATTGCATATAAATAATTCCAAATATACATATAAGTCCTCTATTTGATTTCAAATTGACAAAAGAAGCATTAGTTTCTCATTACGTTGTGTCCTACATCTACCCCCCCACACACCCTTGTTTTGGCTGCATCATCTTGAATAGGAAAAACCTGTGAATATTTACACTGCATTTTTTCCTTTACATGACAGATTTGGAACTAGCTGTAATTATTTATGAGTTTATGAACTAACTACGACCTGATTTTTGCAAAGTGTACTATATGCATACACTAAATCATACCAGTAATGTAAACATCCGGAAATGTGTCCAAGAAGGATTTGAAAAGGGGTCAAAAGGATACCGAGGAAAATGATAGTGTCCCACAAAGAACTAACCAGCAACGGCCCTTCAAAGGTGAGGACAGAGCGCATGCCTTGTGAGAAAAGGTCAAGGGAGTTTGGCTTGCTTAGTCTAGTGAAAAGAAGACAGAGGGATCATCTAATAGCAACATACCACTCCTTTTGAAGGGCCCTTACAATGACGACAGAGTCAAATTCTTCTTGTTAGTGGCAGGTGAGGCCCTCATAACAAAAGTTTAACATGAAAAACTGCCCTTTAAGAGGCTCAGTCTTAGGAAAAGGTTCTTCACATGGATAGTTGTGCAGAAAGGCTGCAGTACTGCCATTCCTGGGTGTTTTCAGGACTCAGCTAGACAAATTCACAGACAACCAGATATACTCGCTGGACATCAGTGGGCCTCTTCCAACCAATGTGCCTGTCTATCTTTGAGCATGGATCCCAATACTAACTTCTCTGCAAACACTTGACAAACCAAGAACTGTCATTTGGATTATCTGGTTTTGAGTTCCCAGGAAACCTCAAAATAAATTTCAACAGCAGCTCCAGGAAAAGCATTCAAAGAGATGGAAGAGGATGGAGACTTAACACAAAGCAGATGACATCTGGGGATTAGGTGTTTGGTATATGGTAAGCCTATGACTGACAGTCATTTGTGCATCTCTCTCATTTTTCTACATTCTGACACGTTGTTATGACTTGCTTTTTATGACCAAATAAAAATTTTATTCAAAGAATACTTTTAAGGTCATTATCTTCACAGATAATAAATCCCCAGGAATAAGAGTTCAGTCTGAGCCTGTTTAAAGTCCAGTAATATCCAGAGAAAATAAACACAGCTGTACACAGCTTCATGACTTAATGTAAGAGTGAGACAGTGAGGCAATTCCAAACACGAAGATAGAGGCATCACACATTTAGAAAAAGAGGAACCACTCTTGGAGTGAGGATGTGCAGCTGGCTCTGTATTTAGGTCACATTTGTCTAGGCTTAACTTTTTTTTTCTTACATTGTATCACCCTAATTTGTTGAACATTTCTAGAAATCCCTCCAAATACATCCATGGAGGGAGATGAGAGATGGAGAACAGACGGAAAAATGTGGAACTGAGGGAAGCTAAAACACTGAATCAATCGTTTGTGAATGAATGGAGATGGTTGAGAGATATGTCATCTGTTTGCCACAAACCCAAGAAGTTTAAGAGGGTGCCCTGTCCAAATAGCATTTCTAATTGGCTTTAAAAGAGGAAGATGTAAGTTCTGTAGAGTCATGCACACAGCTGCTCAACACCATGCAGTTTGTTTTCAAATCCTGTGTTATTTAAATTTCCTATCTGTTGCAAGGAGTAAAAATGGTAGAATCATAATGACACACTTTCAAAGCAACACATGTTTTTTCAAGTGTAGTGCTTTAAAGTTTAGCATGAAAGTTACAGACTTCAGAGTTGAGGGCACTAGAGGTTTAGGTACTTCTCAAGGTAAGAATCAAACTGCAAAATAAATTAAGATCAAACAACTTAAAATTAAAAAAAAACACCTTATGTGTTCTTCTAGGAAACAAAAGACATAGCATCCTTTCCTGTACATGCAGACCTATTGATGTAGAGTTTGGTAATAAACCTGGGCCAACAAAAAGGGCAAAAATGGAATTTACATATCAATACCCCGACTTTCGGACGTGTTCTCAATATGTAAGCCCATCTTGCATGCATGTATCTGCCCATATACTAAAAGCTAGAGATAGATGCAGAATTTAGGTACAAGAAGAAACTTGTGGCCATGCACTGAAACAAGAAATTAATCTAATTGTCCAGGCAGATGTGTGAGGGTCTCTCCCAATATAATTCTTCAGTCAGAATAAGCCATCTCTTTTCTATGCTGAGACAATCCCTTCCCCAAAATCTCAACTTACTTACAAAGCCTATGAAAAAGAAAGTTAACATTTAAGAGTCCTCAAAAAGAAGTGCTAGGTAAGTACAAGTGACAGTTCACTACCTAGCACATTACACTGTTTTAAGACTTATACATCATACATACAGTCTAATATTAGTCATTTAATTCAAGCATGTATTTCCAGCATACTTCCAGTACTTTTGTGTGCATGTTATTTCCCAAAGAGCAACTACTACCAAAATAATTTTTATGTCAACTCTCTTAGCATTGTCTGTTGTTTTTTTTTTTTTAAACATCAATATAAAACTGTCATCAAAAAGCTATTTCACAGCTGCTGAAGACATTCCATTCATCTTATACCCAGTGAGGATGATTCAACACCTAGCAGGCATTTCTTTTCTAATTATTCAAAAATACCGGGTCTAGCTTAGTCTATTATATTACTGTTCCCCTCTTTCCTCTCAGAAACCCCTCCCCAACATACTCATATTTAGCTGTGCTTTAGGAATGTACGGCTTACATCTTAGTGAAATACTGGCAACCAAACCCCAATTCACTTTCAAATTACCTTGTTTTATCTTCAATATGAGACCTTTTTTGCAACATACTTGTTCCAAAATAATTTTCTCTTTACAGCAAATGTTCTAAACATGCAAAAAAGTATTTTTTAGAGTTATAATTTATTTTTCCTGATGTATGAAACAGAGACACCTCATATAAAATGCAAATGAATTACTTATTTTATGCTATTTACATTAAAACAAAAATAACAGTAACTCCTCTAGGTTTCAATGGTGCTGGTTTAAAAATATATTGTGATGATGTTTTCTCAGCTCATGCTGAGCTATCCACTTATATACTGCATCGACTTGTTATTTTGCATTTATTCCATAAGTAGAGCTAAATTCACGGCACAAATGAGGTGTGCACACAAAATTATCACCAGAAAATCAGCACCTCAGTATATAAGACAATTAAGTGATAATATTTTAACACTCGTACTGATAACCAAGCTGGACAAAGACACAATTTAAGAAAGTGGCATGAAAGAACAGAACAGGAGAGGTAAAAGGAAAAAAGAGTTGGTAGAAGGATACCTTCTTTTGTCTGTTTTCAGCAGCAGACAACTGAGCTGACATTCTTTCTTGCATTTTCCTGCAATGAGCCATAACAGCTTCTAAAATGGACAGAGGGTTCATGCATATTGGCTTCTTTTCTTTATCACCAGCACCTGCCTCAAAATCTCTCTGAAGAGCCAGAAATGGATCACTCAAATTAAATCTTCCATATCGCTCCTGGATAAAAACCTCTTTGCGCCGGGCCTAACAAAAAAAAAAAAACAAACACAAACAAATAGACAAAAAAAAAATTTAATGCGTTCTTTGGAATACATCCCCACACAGAAGAGGCCTAAACCAGAGGGATAGTTATGTTATTTATGTTTTTTAAATTTTTTCTTTAGGTATCCATTTACAATCTCTAAAAGAAATAGTGAGATATGTTGCACGGAGATTTCATTATAGTCAATAAAATGCACTACATAAAAAAACCCTCCTCCTTCTCAGTTCAATACAGAAATATCAGTTTGGAGCAGTTTCAGAAGTTTCACAAAAATAACATCTTGGAAATTTGCTGATACACAGAGAAGAAAGGGAAGAAAAACATTCTAAAATAAAGTTTGCTATTTCTGTGTATTAAAATGATGCTAGTAAAAGATATGAAAACATGCTTTGTGTGTTTACTGCAGTACCAAAATAAGTATTTTTTTTTTAAATTGATGGTATGTTTACACATACAGAAATTTTGCAGGCAAGCAAAGAGCAAAAATACTACCAAGGCTTTTCTGAAATTAAGACACTTCTCATATCTCTGTTCAGGAAGAACTTCATGATCATCTGTTTCTCCATACCATTATTTTAGAACATAATTATATTTCCAAACTATAGTACAACACTTTATTGTCATAACAAAAAATATACAATAAAGATCAGAGGCAGTTTTGCTTGACAAATTTTTGGTTCTTCAGCCCAACATGAAAACAAGATCAGTTTCAGAGAAGGTATTTTTACACACTTAATATAGACTACATAGGAAGGGCACAGATAAGTACTGACTTCTAATAGTCTTCACAGAAAATATTGTTCCAAAATCTCAGGCTTAAAATCCATCTTATTTGCAAGGCAAAAATAAAACCAAACCAACCAATACAAAAAAACCCACCAAAACAACACACCAGAAAGATCCAATGATTGCTAAAAATTTGTTGTGGTGTTTTTGTGCTTGCACATATAACAGAAAGCAGAAGGAAGAAAGCCAAACCATTACAGCACAAATTTTGGAAGAAAATGAAGGCTTGTTACCTTAAAAATTACCACTCACCAGAGCAGCTCCTTAAAGGAAGTATGTCCCAAAAAATCATTAAAAAAACCCACAGTGCAGAGAAACAGAGGAATCCTTCCAAAAATGGATAAAACATTTATCTGTTATGTGGTTCAAATTCAGTTTTGAAGAATAAGCAAAAGAGGAAGAATAAGCCGATTCAGAATACAAAAGAGAGGAACAGGCGTAATGGTTAGCAAAAGGGTTAGTAGAACATTTGGAAAGCTTGAAGTCAAAACTTCAGCATATGAAAAGGTCATAAAACCTAACTTCTCAGGGCATGAGAAACCAAAGAACATAAGAACTATGTTAGAAAAACTCTCCAGAGATTAACTACAAATAACATACCTTAGTGAATGCCCAACTTTTTCCTATACATTGTCTACAAAATTGAAATGTGTGGAAAATTAAAAGGTAAGAGAGAATTTGACTGTAACAGAAATAAGCATGCCTACATAGTCTGATGCTTGAAATACTTTTAGTCTCTTTTTCACTTTGATAGTATAAATAGTACTTGAAAATATTTATTTAAAAAACAGGCCTTTGGGGCATAACTTCAGAAAAAGCTTACAAAGTTTATTCGGACCTGAAGTCGAGCTAGGCTTACAAAGTCAGGTAGTGATTGAAGAGTCAAAAATAAGCTGATAAAACCTAGTTACTTTTTATAAATTGCCTTGCAAATTATCCCTAATTAGTCTAATATTTTAATCCCTTAATATTTAACTTAGATTTTAAAATAAAATAACTAGTTCCAAAGGTAATATTAGAAAGCCATGTGGGGAGGGACTATATTCGTAGCTCTTGGTTCTATATATTAAAGTTACAGGACAGGATGCAGCCTAGGAATTCAACCTTCACGTAAAGGAAACAATCAAAACCAAAAACCTGACCCTAAATGGATTGCTAAGTGCTAAGCAGCCAAACAAGATGACAAACCCAAGCAGGTTAAGAATTTAAATGGAGATGGACGCACAGTCCATATATAAACTCTCAGTAGTGTAAAAGCCATTTAGTTTATATAAAGAAAGTGAGCCACCAAAGTAAAGGAGAAAACACTGATGTAGCAGCTCAGCTGTACATAAAAAAAAAAAGACCACCGGAGCCTCCATCCTTAAATCCAGAGACCAACAGCAAAAAGAGAAGCCAAGTAGATCTCAAAGCCAGTAGGTCTCGAACAGCACGTGGCTTGGGATGGCAGACCCTGTAGGGCTGAAGCTGTAACTGTGTACCCTCAAGCACGGGGTAAAACAGACTGGCGACTCTCAAAGCATTAACAGCAAAGTTGTTTCAGGATGCTGCCAACTCAAAAGGGAGCTAAATGTAAAATATTAAAACAAATGTTTCCATGTTTCTATGCAAGTTATTCGATTCTATTCAAATACAAAGTAAAATGATGGGATGAGGATGCATGATTTCAAATGAAGATACCAAAATAAAAGATAAAGCAGAAGCTTGGTAGAATCACAGAATCACAGAATCACTAAGTTG
>NW_010557237.1:3131-5620 GCF_000687285.1 Phaethon lepturus | reverse complement strand
GACAGGGCCCTGAGGGTGCTGCCAGCCCTCACAGTCCTGACCGGCCTCACCTGGGCCCCCACCCGTAGGGCTGGGGCTCTATTTAAGCTCAGTCCTCCCTCCCTTCCCTGCTGTACTGGGGGATGCTGGTCTTCAGCTGCAGCCCTGCCCAGCCATGGGCCCACCAATCCTGACCCACTGGCTTCCCAGCTTGACCTCAGACCTGCCTCATCACTGTGGACTTGCTGGATGATCTGGACTCTTGGTAAACCCGGCCACCAACCGCAGCCTGCCCGGCTTGCAGGCTGACTGGCCTGTTACTGCACTCAGCTCCCCGGCCCTTAGGGAGCAGCCAGCCCTCATGGAGCCCAGCGTGGGTCTCCCTGGCTTTCTGGGGACAGTCTGCCCTTCCTTTCCTTTCGCTTCCCATCAGCAGCACCCTGTCAGCCCATAGCTCTGGGGGAGCTCCTGCACCCCAGGAATGGGAACCTGCCCTCAGCTGCTCAGAGCCCCTGCACATATAAAGCAAGAGAATGCACTGGAAGTGTGAGTAGGACTCAAAATCGTGGGGTGTTTAATGTGGTCAGAAGCTGTATGGGGGGAGTGGCAGCATGCTGCCCTGGGGCCCACTCTGCTATTGCATCTACAAAAATACAAAGCCTGGCCAGCAGATGATCTAACTGAAGGGGAAGCAGCTGAGGCCAAAAGCCCTGCACCTAGGGCTGCCAGTGAGAAGCCAGCCCCTCCTCGGCAGCGTCGGCATCGAGCAGAGGCTGCGGTGGGGGTAACTGTGACGGGGAGTTGCAGAGGGGAACTGATGCAATCTGCTCCTCCATGAAGCACTTGGGGAAGTGTCAGCCCAGGGGGTACCCAGCACCATGCTGCAACATCTGTGCTGTTGGGACCCAGCTCTGCAGAAGGAAAGAGGGGCCCTTAGTGGTTTTATTGCCTTTCCTGCTGGATGCTGAGCATCCTCTGCCCTTTTCCAGGAGAACTAGCCTGCAAAGCACAGCACAGTGTGAGTGCACGTGTCTGCACTGCCTCACACCAGGGCACCGGCCGTCAAACCCATTCAGCTGGGGCCAGCTCACAGTCAGTGCCACAAACGTCTGTGCCCCAGCAAGCCCAGCTCTGAAGCAGGCGCAGGTGGGGACAAGCTCCCTGCCTGCCCCAGGTAAGCAGCTGCTTCCCGGGGCACAAGTGCAGCAGGGGCTGGAAATGGCTCCGACTCTTCCAGGTGCCTCCGATCAGCCTTGAGGAGCTGGGGGTATTCACACACTTGTGCAGCTGCTGGGGGTAGTGGCACATAGAAGGGCTAACAGCTTAATGGTGGGTGGCATGCCTGGGGTGAGGGGGTGGCAGGGGCTCCCCAGACACCCACCCCAGGGCAGGGGGAGCAGGTGCTCAGGGGTCCCCGCTGTACTTGATGAGGTGGCCGCTGAAGGTGATGTAAGTGTCGTACTCATCGCTGAAGACGGCGTTCTCACGCTCGCCCTTGTAGAGCCGCACCCAGACCTCGTCCTGCTCCCGCAGCTCCAGCATGACACTCTGGCTCTGCATGATGCTGCGGTCGCTCACCTGGGCGTAGAGGATCACCACCTCTGCCCCGTTGTGCACGATGTGCAGGTATGTCTCCTTCTGGTTCCAGGTGTGCACGTTGAGGCTGAAGTAGTAGATCCCGGGGACGTAGCAGTAAAACTTGCCCGTGAACATGTTGAAGTGGTCATAGAGGTTGACAAACTCCGTGTCAAAGATGAGGGTCTGGTAGTAGTCGTTGCTGTGCAGAGGTTTCTTGCGTCCCACCGAGAAGGCGGCATAGTGGCTCTTGCAGCGCTCCCCTGGGGCGCCCACACTGCCTTTCTGTCCCTTGGGCCCCGTGTGGCCCCTGCTGCCGGCCACCCCTGTCTTGCCGAACTTGCCCTGCATGCCTCGCTCGCCGCGGTCCCCCTTCTCGCCTGGGCAAAGCAGGAGGGACAGTTGTGCTGTCAGAGGTGGTGCCATCTCTAAACCCAGTGCCCTGGAAGCCCCTGTGCCTGACAGAATGGGATGGAGACAGCAAGGCCCCCCCAGCGCCTGCCCCCTCCCTGGGGGCGGTGGGGTGGTAGCAGCCCTGATACTGCTTCCAAAGCTGCTGCCCAGAGGCCACCGGAGCAGGAGCAGCTCAGGCCCACTGCTCCTCTGCCCACGCAGGGCACGGGACCACAGGCACCAGCCCCAGCTTCTTGCTCCCAGTTTGTGTGAGACTGGCACCCCAGAGATCTGGCGCTGGGAGCCCAGCTTTGCACTGGCCCTGGACTAATGCTGCAGACCAGGCAGGCTCACGGCGCCTGGCGGCACGGGGTGCCCGGGCTGCAGCTTTGGCCACGGGCAGTGCCATGGCACGGGGCCTTGCCAGCCCTCACCTTTCAGGATGGTCATGTTGATCTGAGGCAGGGGCTGGTACTGGGGGTAGGAGAAGCGCTGGTCGGGCAGCTCGCAGCAGCGGACGCAGCCGGGCCGCGGGGGCACCG
>NW_010557237.1:311-3107 GCF_000687285.1 Phaethon lepturus | reverse complement strand
AGCCTTCTGCTCCCGTGCAGCCCTGGGGAGGGCAGAAAGCAAAGCGCAACAGGGAGCTACGGGTGGGGGCCGGGGCCCTTTGCGGTGCCAGAGCTGCCCCGTCCCCCGCCGTGAAATGCCCCGGCCCCGGGGTCCCCTCACCTGGCAATGTGGTGCTGGGACGGTGCCTCCTCGGGGTCCGTCTGCAAACGCCGGTCAGGGCTGGGGCTGGTCTGGCCCTCCATGGGGGAGGGCAGCAGCAGGCAGGAGAGCAGCAGGACACCGAGCACCCAAAGCCCCTCCATGCTGCAGCAGTGCCCTGTGAGATGCCAGGGATGGCTGAGGGGGACGGCAAGGCCTGGCAGAGCCAGCAGCTGCAGAGATGCCCTGCAGTGCCAGCCTGGCTGTGCCCTGTGCTGTCCCTGGGACAGGACATGGTGCACCGTGCAGCACCAGGCAGGGCATAGCTGCACTTCCAGCCCCAAAAGGCTGCTCTTGCAACAGCCCTTCCCCAGCAGAGCCCGCAGTGTGGGAACACACATCTCTTGCAGCTGCAGGGACCATCTATACCTAAATAGCTGCTTATAGCTGGGCCATGTGCCTTGGTGATGCTCCAGTGAGCACCTGGGGTGACCCATGTTTAGGGCAGTGCAGGGACTCTGGGCTCACAAGCTGGGAGCTGCAGCCATGCAGCCCCCAGAGCCCTGGCACATATAGAAGACAGGATTACCTGGGGAGCCGAGGGTGGAGTGGAGCAGCCCCGTCCAAGCCCTGGGCCAAGCAGTGCTGCTCCTTCTTAGCCTGGCTTCAGATGGCTCTCATGGATGCCCAAGAGCTGCAACTCAGGGTGTCAGCACCTAGGAAAATTTAAAGGCAGTTCAAGATGCTGTGGGGCAAATGTTGGGGTGCAATCCTGCCTGTTGTGGGGGACCCCAGCCCTGCCCAGGGAGGGATGTGCATCCCTTCTCCCTCCCCAGGGCTGCCAGCCCTCAGCCCCCACCCCTGTGCCTGGGCCCTAGGTCTGAGGGTTTGCAAGGAGACAAAACCCGCTTCTCTGGAGATATGGACGAGGGATGGCAGTCCCAGCTGGGAGCCAGCCACCATGAGGAGAAACCTTCTTGGGAGCCCACATCCTGCATGGGGCCAAACCTACCATCTGTAGTAGCTGGCAGCACCGTGGCCCAACCTGGGCGGCTCTGCTGCCCTTACCACAGCTGTATCTGCTCAAGGTGTGGGGCTGGGCACATAGCATCTCACCCTGTGGCCCCAAAGGTGCCATGACAGCCATGGCCAAACACATGTGTGGCACTGCCCAGCTGCTTGGCATCCTGCAGCAGCAGGGTCCAAGACAGTGCCAGGGCATGACCAGACAGGCACAAGGGCTGTCTGGTCCCACACCCTGCAGCGCTGGGATGGGGCAGGCTGCACCCTGAAGGGGTACAGCTTCTGCCTTTCTCCCTTCCACAAACAGCCTCCCCATATTCCGTGGGCTCTGCCAGGATCCTGGAGTGCCTGTCTGAAGGGCCAAAGGGCCTTCCACAGCACAGCCCCATGTCCTGGGGCTGGGCCAGGCCATGGGAAAAGAGTTTGGGGCAGAATCCTGCTGTTTTGGTGAACGCCTTCTCTCCGAGCACTGGGGTCCCCAGTCAGCGATTGGCAGGCTGTTCCCGTTGTCCCCTGAGCATGGGGTCTGGGGGCCAGGCAGGCGTGCTCCGGCAGCGGGCGCGCAGGGCGTTTGAGGCTAGGATGGATGCCTGCCTTATGAGTCACGTTCGCTGGGGCCGGGAAGGGGCGGAGGGACAGGGAAAGGCTCCAAAGGGCTTTCCCACTGCTCACACTCTCTGCATAGGGCCCGTCCCCTCATGTGCTTCCCGGGTGCCTGTGTCCCCCATGCCTCTTGCCCCATGTCTCAGCCCGTGTCCTGCTGGTGCTGCTTGGGTATGGGGAGAGGCAGGGCTGTGGGCACCGTGCGCGGGCAGCCTGGCACTGCATTCTCCCTGCCCGCACCCTGGCCTGGTGCCTGCCTGCACTCTGCTCCACAGGCAGGGGAGAAAGGGGCACGGAGATAGTGGCAACAGAGCTGCTCAGCCAGGGGCTTGTGAGCAGATACCATCCAGGGAAGTCTTGGCCCTGGCTTTCTTCACCCTGCTTGGCCTGCAGCTGTGCCAGCCACATGCCAGTGCACGTGGCATGCAGCCTACTGGGGTTTTGGGAAGCCTGTGGCTTTCCCTCAGCTCTAGGACCATCAAACCAGATATTCCCCTGGGACCTGCAGTAGGCTCAGCCCTGGGGAAAATGCAGCTTTGCAGGCAACTGCTCTGCAGCGAGAAGAAATCCTTCACCAGGAAATTCCCACCAAGGCAGGCAGCGTGCTTCCCAGGCTGTTGTAGGGCCAGAAATGGACGCGAGTGTGCCTCTGAGCGCACATCTCGCCCTGCACCCCACTGGTGTGTAGGGCAGGAGGTGCCCATGTATGCACAGGCGCATACAGCCCTGCTGAAGGGAGGCTGTTTTTCCTGTTAGGGTTGGATGCTCTCCAGGAGTGGTTTTGGAGATTTAAACTCAGCGGCTGCTAAAGCCTTGGGACTGCAAGTCAGAACGTCCTGAAATACTGACCAGATGAAACAAGAGCAAACCCCAGGGGAGGATGAGGGGGCTCAGAGCAGTGGGGCAGTACGGAGGCAGCAGGACCTGCATGCCCACCTTGCCCTCCCTGTACAGGGTGCTGGATACAGCCCTCCCCAAGCCTCAGCAGCAGAGCTGGGATGCTTCTGGCATCCAGGGACATGCTGGTGGGATGGCTTCCACCTGCCTTTT
>NW_010557237.1:0-280 GCF_000687285.1 Phaethon lepturus | reverse complement strand
ACAGTTGCAGAGCTGTGTGTCCCCCCCACCCCCCGCCCTGAGCAGCACAGACCCGGCAGGCAGCAGGGTGGGAGCTGCCCAGGGCAGCTGTGGTCAAGGGCTGACAGGAAGGTCACAGCCCTCCAGCTCCTGTAGCACTTGGCAGCACCAGCGAGGCGTTGTGCTGGGGCCCCCAGCAGCCACCGTGTCCCCCGCAGACATGTCAAGGCGGGGCCCAGCCCTGGGGTCGACGTGCTGGTGGGGACTGGCATTTCGGGCGTAGGGCTGAGGGAGCCGCGGT
>NW_010557236.1:0-4794 GCF_000687285.1 Phaethon lepturus | reverse complement strand
ACACCGGGTGGAAGAAACCATATTTGGGACATCTGCATCTTAACAGTGATTTGAAATTGTCTGGTTCACCTGATTGTGTATATTTTTTAGGTGTCATTGCTGAAAGAAAACTGACTAAATGTAATGATATAGTAAACAGGAAGCTGCTGTGTATGGATCTATAGTATAAGAACAGATGGCACAGGTTAATTCTATTTATTAGCAGTCACTTGGCAGGAAGACTGAAAAAGATAAAGAGACAAACAGATACCAGGTTTAATATAGCATTTGATATAAAAGTTCCATAGCTTTAAAACCAAAATGCACTTGAATTTCCTGTCTCTCTCACACAAATTTATCTTAGACAGACTTTTTAAAAATCCATTGTTTCCCATTAAGAACTTTTAAAAATCTGCACAAGATTTACCCTAGGATATTACTGGACAGCTAGTTTTCCTCTGCTGAAAAAGAAGAATTTTCTTATTACTTCAGTGGAAAATCAAGGATCGAAAGTAATACACAGTCATCAAACAGTGATGGAAAGCTAGTTGGGTATGGGAAATTTTTTCATCTGAAACAAGCAAAGTAAGATAGATAGCTTAACTGCCTGTCAAGTGCTTTCAAATTAGATAAATTCCCCTCCTCTTTGTTTATTGCACTGCTGCACTGTAGTCCTTTAAGGATTAGAATGCCATTCTTTATATACATCATTCTTGTTTTCTATGTGAAGTTTATGAGGTATGAAAATATATTTTTAGTGGTTTAACTTTGGTTTTAGCTTTAAAAACCTAATGAGCATTACAATGGTCTGTGTGTTCAGAAGATGATTATCTTATTGTACCTTTAGAGCTCATTAAAATGGCAATGCATTGTTTCTTTAAGGAGACAAGGCTGCTAACTCTAGTGCTAATAATATGATGATTTCGCTCTCTTTTTTTTCTTCTTCTTTCAAAGGTTTGGAGTTCACAGGGAAAAGAGTAGCTTTGGTCACCATTAAATCAATCTCACCTCATATCCTTTCATAAGCATGAAATTAATTCTGAGTGATACTGATTATAGCAACTGTATCCTGGCCTTGGTCAAACCTAATTACTATTTTCATGCAGTGTTGCACTCCATTATTGTTTCCAGGTAATATGGTCTCTTTTTCACTCAGCAGGCTTTGCAGGCAGCTCCTTGTTAATGAATAAGAAGAGCTGGAAAAACCTACACAAAGTCTCAAATTACTTCTTTTGCATTGTAAAAAGATAGGTGGGTTGATAAATACACTAGGATATGTTATTATCCGTTATTTGGTTTTACAATTAGTGAACACCTGGCACGGGGAAAGTGAGGTGGTTGGTTGCTTCCCATGAGTATTAATGTTGATTGCCAACAGGCACCAGAAAGCATACCAGTTTCACCCTTTTAGAGAAGACAAAAACGTGAAACAAAAATAACAAGAGATATAGATGTAAATGTTAACTTTCTAAGTTATTGATTGTATGTCTTTTCTTAAAATAACATTTATATGAGACTTCCTTATGGAGTTGAAATAAGACTAACAAGGATTGTGAAAGGTCAATGGATTTCAAGTCTACAGAATAACAAGGAGATAAGGCAAGGAAGTGTAACACTGAAGTTGGATATAACCAGACAAAGAATATTTTGTTCTGTCTAGCTGATATTATCTAGTAGAGCTGAATTAACTTGATTTTCAAATAGCCTCTTAAAAAACTCTTCTATAAATCACAGATATGAAAGTTGTTAATGTTTGATTGGCCACTATTGGCTGTTCATTGGCTCTGATGTCTTTGGTCTCCAAATGTATCATTTTCCATTTGAATGTATAAGCTTAAAAATGTATAGAAACATATGGATACATAAGGCTTGTCAATCAACAGTATCTTATCAAAAAGAAAAAAATGAAATTAAGGGGAATAGAATATTTGTTTAAAACAGACATTTGAACCTCCGGAAATTCAAAGCGAAGACTGCAAGTAAAAGAAACAGGACAGGTGAAAATGCTAATCTTAACTTTGACTATTCTCCATAGAACAAAGGAAGATTCAAAATGAACATAATATGCAGAAATGTGTGGATTATTTTTCTTTAATGTGTGCATGGGTGTGTTCTCAGTACTGGATGAATTTCTTGATGGCTTATACTGAAAACAACATAAACCTCAGGTACTATGTATAACTAGACAATAGATTAGTACATTTATTCATAAGTGTTGATATTTTGACCAGTATATATTCCAAAGTAATCCAGAATGCTTTTCCAGAGGGAATGGGCAGAGAAAGGAGGAAGAAAAAATAAAGACTTGTTAAGGATATATATCATAAATAAATTAAAAAAGATGTTCATTTACAGCACCAGCCAAACTGTCCAATGTATCGAAGTAAGAAACACTAAACCACAAAACACTAAACAACAAAATGCTTTACTTAATAAGCATCTTTTAAAATGACAGTGTGAGAATATAGGCTGGAGTCTTTCAGTGCAACTTGCAGACCTTTTCACACATTTCAGTTGACTTCAGTGGGTTGCTGATGCTGGACTGATTTCTTGTTTTGACTTTGTGGTTAAAGGACACTGGTCACCAGAAGTGGGACAGGGAAATAGAAGCATTGATGCTATTCCATTTTATAAAATGTACTGACTAATGCCAAACAACACAGCGCTGCATTCATATCACCATCTCATAGGACAGAGAATGTTTTCTTTCTCCTTTCCTGTCTGCTTCCCACTCAACCCTGTCTATAGGATGTATGTATAGGATGCACAGAGCTCAGCAACCAGACCCAACAATGCTAGAGGGAAGGGCAGCAATAGATGTCAGTGCTGCTGGCTGGCTGGACTGTAGGAGCCCAGAAATCAGCATAAGCAAATCTTAAGATTATTTTTTCACTAGATAAAATGTTTTTAGAACTAGGCCTTGAAAAACTTGATCTTGTCTTTTAAAGAGAAAGTAACAATAGCTGCTGTCTTCAGGCATACAGTTGTATTTGACATGAACAGCTGATTTTGTTTCCTGCTTTAATGCTAGTATAAAACAGCTAATACAAATATGTGAAGTTTTATTAGCCATAAAAGTCACATCTCTCATTGACACCTCAGACTCACATGCATTGCCATTTTTATGTCTTTGATATCAATGCAAGTTCATGAGACAATAACTTTTTAATAAACCCTTTTTATTAACAACTGTTCCACAGATCAACTGGAGCTAATATATGTTTAGCAGTGCTTCAGGATTTCAATGGTACTGAAGGTCTTGTAGACTGTCATTCCCTAACTGAACTGTCCCAGCAGCCTTTGTAGATGCTGGTGTCAATGGGAGAAGTGCATTGCTGCATCTCAAAGCAGTATTAGAACTGGGGAAAATGCTGCTGCTTTTAAAGTGAAAGCATGTCTCTTGGGGGGAAAACAATATGTGGACACAAAACTAATATACTGAGAGGCTGTTTGTGTGGCCCAAGGAGGCAAAACAAAGCTAGCAAAGATTAATTCTGTGAAATACCTCTTCAGGATACAGACATTAAAAATAAATGTAGTCTCCAGATACTTGGAAATTTATTGTATCAAGAAATTTGCTAGAGACTGAGATACAAGGCTGCAGGCATTGTTCTCCTAACCCTGAACATTTGCTGGGTGCTAATAGCCTCAGATTAATCTAAGGAAGGAGACATAAAGGCGGTTGCTTTGTATTATATTAATTACAAAGCACAATGCTTTAGTTGTGACTAATTGAACCAAATTCCTCCTTCAGGTAAATGGGTGCAATTCTCATGAAAGTGCCCAGGAGTGACATCCCTGTGCAAGTCAATAGACATTCATGCTGTGTGAGTTCTGATTCCTACAAGTGCCAGGAAGCAAATGGAAATGCTTCTTTTCCAGCCTCTGTGAAGCTAAATAATGCTCTTAAAACTTCTCGGATCTATTAGTGGTCATCTCTCATGTATTATATGTATTATAATAGTGTCTGAACATTTAGGTCAAGACTGGGTGCATATCTGCTAGGACCATATAAAAGTAGGATGGGAAGCTGCAGGATGAAAGCTGGTGCATCTGTGTATTGGTTTTGTCTGAGATGGAGTTAATTATTTACTTCATAGTAGCTTGTATGGGGCTATATTTTGGATTTGTGATGAAAATAGTGTTGATAACTGTCCTGGTTTCAGCTGGTGTAGAGTTAATTTTCTTCCTGATACCTGGTATAGTGCTGTGTTTTGGATTTGTGATGAAAATAATGTTGATAACATACTGATGTTTTTAGTCAAGGACTGTTCAGCTTCTCATGCTGGCCTGCCAGTGAGAAGGCAGGGGGTGCACGGGAAGCTGGGAGGGGACACAGCCAGGACAGCTGACACAGGCTGGCCAAAGGGATATTCCCTACCATACGACGTCATGCTCAGTATATAAACTGGGGGAGTTGGCTGGGGAGGTGCCGCTCCTCGGGAACTAATTAGACATTGGTCAGCAGGTGGTGAGCAATTGTGCTGTGCATCGCTTGTTTTGTATATTCCTTTATCATTATTTTTCTTATTCTTTTTTCTGTCCTATTAAACTGTCTTTATCTCAACCCACAAGTTCCACTTTCTTTCCAATTCTCTCCCCCATCCCGTTGCTGGAGGGGAGGAGCAAATGGCTGTGTGGTTGTTTTAGCTACCTGCTGGGTTAAACCACAACAAAAACACAGGGATGTTTTAGTTACTGCTGAGCAGTGGTTACACAGCATCAAGGCCTTCCATTTCTTACACTGCCCCACCAGCAAGTAGGCTTGGGAGTGCACAAGAAGTTGAGAGGGGACACAGGTGGGACAGCTGACCC
>NW_010557235.1:109455-119081 GCF_000687285.1 Phaethon lepturus | reverse complement strand
TTTTTGCTGTTAATATATTTGTAGCAGCATTATTTGTTGTCCTTTACGACTGTGGCCAGATTGAGCTCTAGCTGGGCTTTTGCCTTTCTAATTTTGTCCCTGCTTGACCTAACGAGATCCTTGTACACTTCTTGAGTTGCCTGCCCCTTCTTCCAGAACTCTCCTCTTTTCCCTGATTCCCAGCAAAATCTCCCTGTTCAGCCAGGCCGGTCGCCTTCCCCGCCAGTTCTTCTTACGGCACATGGGGACCGCCTGCTCCTGCGCCTTTAAGATTTCCTTCTTGAAGACTGTCCAGCCTTCCTGGACCCCTTTTTCCTTCAGGACTGTCTCCCAAGGTCTCTCAACCAGTGACCTGAACAGGCCGAAATCTGCCCTCCGGAAGTCCATGGTAGCAGTTTTGCTGACCCCTCTCCTTACTTCACTCACAACTGAGAATTCTATCATGCCATGGTTGCTAAGCCTAAGACGGCCTCCAACCACCACATCTCCCACCAGCCCTTCTCTGTTTGTAAGCAGCAGGTCAAACAGGACACCTCCCCTGGTAGGCTCACTCACCAGCTGTGTCGGGAAGTTATCCTCCACACACCCAAGGAACCTCCCAGACTGTTTCCTCTCTGCTGTGTTACACTCCCAGCAGATGTCCTGTAGATTGAAGTCCCGCACAAGAACAAGGGCTAGCGATTATGAGACCTCTGCCAGTTGTTTATAGAATGTCTCATCTGCCTCTTCATCCTGGTTGGGTGGTCTATAACAGACTCCCAGCAGGATACCTTGCTCATTGGCCTTCCCCCTCATCCTTACCCATAAGCACTCGACTTGGTCTTCACAATTGTTGATTTCTATGCAATCAAAATTCTCCCTATTATTTACAAAAGTTGTGCCATAAACTGAAAGAAAAAGAATTAAGAGAAGGTTCCTTTGAAAACCTGTTATTTCAGTCAACGAATAAAGCATAAAAATCTGTCCTTCTCCTTCTATATTAAATAATGAATTTGTTTGACTTCATGGGTCATGTGTGCAGAAATAAGATAGCAGCAATATGTGCAAAGAACCCAGAGGTAGAGAGAAACTGAGAACCTTTTTTACTTCAGCCCAGTATCTAGGAGGTAAAAAGGCATTTACCAGTACTTATTGTAGTAGGCATGGGCAGCAGTGTAACATCTGTAGGAATATTATGCGTGAGACCGTATCTAGGGGAGAAAGGAGAATCGGGATTAAAACATGGATGGAAAGGTGGGTGGAAATGAAAGGATAGAAGAAAAATGCAAGAATGCCCTTTGGTAGAATCCATTATCCTAAACCCCAGTCTTGGGAACATGAGAACACCCTTGGCATAAACATTTGTGTTGAGGTCAAGTGGGATTAGAAGAATATATATTTGGATGCCTGGGGCTATGTCACAAAAATAAAATATTAATTAAAAAAGCAAGCTAGAGATTTTACTTGCCCTCAAACTACTTTTTCTTTTAATACATTCCTTTGCTTTTTACAGGCAGTGGACGTGTTTTTGATCTCACTTGTATTGTTTTTAATCAGAATAACTTAGTATAAACCAGGGCATTGTTCTGATATCAAATCAACCTAAAAAAAGGGGAGAGTCTTATTTGCAGCATGTTGCTTCAGTGTAGCTGGTTAAAACAAGGCTGCACTTGCAGTTTAGTGAAAGTTAGGATGTTACAGCACTAATTTGCCGTGTGAAAAAGGGGCTGCTGACAGGGCTAGGTTTCATAAAGTGGCTTGGTTTGGAATCAGGGCTGAAGTCACTGATTCCCTGGGAGCAATTTTAGCAAGGAGATTACATCAAGGGCTTACACTAGATGTGGTTGATCATAGCAGGTGGGCATGTGCTAAACCTTAAGAACTGACTTTCTGGAGGACTTCTTCCCAGTTTAAAGCTAAGTATATACAAACATCTTGGTGAATCAAGCCTGCAATGTCCACTTAGAAACTCTGCTAAAGACAATGGCAACCTTTGACTTTATTGCAGTCTGTCTAAATTGGGAAATGTTGTTTATCTGACCTGACCTTTCCTAACTTACATATAGTAACAGTTATACATTTTCTTTCAGTTTAGTTGGTCACGATCAGTTAACTAGCTGGCCTCAGCTCGGTTGCCACGGGATTCTGATTTTTTTCAATTTCTCAACCTTCAGTTCTGAGATATGCTCCTGTGTGTTTGTCCTGGCTGCTTAGGAAAGCCTTTAACGTGCCACGACAGCTAAAACAACAGATCTTCAGGACCTGTAGGCTCTGGAGTGAACAGAAACAAATTAAGCTGCTGTAGCAGTTAAACTGGGATAGGTCAAGAAACCAACATGTTGCTTTGCTGAAGAGGGACAAGAAAAGATGAGAACAAGAATGGCTTGATCAGAGACTTGCATGTGTGCTTTCGAGGGGCAGGTTTTGTTATGTGAACTCACATTCTTCAGGAACTAGGTTGAGACCTTTAACTATGTTTAGACTGTGACCTGAACTGTATTTGTAACAAGATCTTGCAACTCTGGAGAGTGGCTGCATTAAATTGTTGTCATTTGACTCTTGCTGAATTACACTCTCACCTTGCCATTATATGAAATGTCCTAAAGCACTCACATGATGCTCTAACCCCTTTATGAACTAAATGCACTTGTTTGTTTATTAAAGCTGGAAAAAATATTTTTCTATACAAACTTAAAAGATATTTTCTTTTTACAGCTTGACGTCAAAACATAAGGATTGTTTCATTATAGTATTACTAAACGTAATTTCGGCCCACACCCTACAAGAATGTACTTCCATTTTGTAGCCCATTAAAACAGGTGTCCAATCTTTCCACTTGCTTATCTTAGTACAAAAACTCTATCCCACTGAATTTGCCTTGTATTCCATATTGATTATTGGAAATAATAGAAAATCTTACTCTTTTTACATTTTATAGATTATGCCTACTTATTTTAATGGTTAAGTGCAATGATGCAGCAATAGCTGATGAAGGGGCTGCCTCAGGAGGGACAATGAAAGAAAAATAAAAAGATTTGACTGCATTTTTATACTACATCCATCCCTCAGGTTTGAATTAAATTCAACTTGGGTATCATTAGTTGAGAAAAGCTCATATTTTTAAGCTAGAGAAGGTATACTCCGTTAAATAGATTAGTTGATCATTATTTATAAAACCAATTGCTCAATAAACACTTTATTTTCCTAACAGAACTGATATTCAACATGGCAATTTGTATAAACAATATGTATGTTCTTAATGTATATGTTTATCTACAACAGTAAACATAAGCAACCTTTTGCCTATCATATAATGCCCCTAAAGGCATTATGGGTTAACAGTGATTTAATCCCCTTATGCATGCATAATATGACAAGCTTTGCATAAATGATAATAAATAATTGGTATGTATAAATAATTCATCATTTATTTTTGCAGTAGAAATAGAGTTCTTAGACATATTTTAAACAAAGGGAATAGCAAACATGATCTCAATCAGAAAAGGGGTTAAATCACATTACACAAAACAATGTTTCAAATAATCAAGACTCATGCATGCAACATATATTTTTATTTCTTTCATGCTAATGTATTATATTACCAACTTGTTCTCAAGAATGGAACAATACATATTTAACAGCATCATAAAATAATGGAAGGAATAAATGTTATATTGGATATTTAATCCAAAACAGGACAAAGTAGTATATCAGAAAAAATAAATGCATGTACTGTGTTCTCTAGAAAATTGGATATTATTGGTGGATATTTCTGGTATTTTGGGGAGGTTCTTCTAATCCTCCCACTGTAGCTAATAGCCAATAAAATTTTAAAATGTTAATTTTTGTAGTAATTTCTTATTTAACAATGGTTCTGTGGTAGCACAATAAATTATTAATTGGATGATTTTTTTGGATGAAGTAGTATGCTAAAAAAAGGAAATAAAAAAATCTTAGTGTTGCTCTAACTCTAGTGTTATTCTAAATAGGTAATAGTTCCTATAGTTAAGAATCATTAAGATTTCAAGATTCAATGTGTATAGCAGTGAATTAACTTTAAGAACGTAATGCCATCCTTATTCAGCAAGGCAGTCAAAGACACACTTAAGTTTAAGCACATGCATCAATCTCATTGACTTTACATTATTCTCTCCAGAGTATATTTCTTTTCATTAGGAAGACACTGATTCTTAACTACCATCAAACTGCCGACTCAACTTGCTTCAATAAGTCCCTCTGAAGCTTCTCAAAGTCTTCTCTAATTTTGACCAATATAAAGAACACTGGCATTTGCAAATGTTGACATGTCATTTCTTAACCCTTTCTACTGACAATTGCGTTTACAGATACATGTATCAAGTAGGATTGATCACAGTATCTAAGAAGATTAAAAATATTGTGACAAAGGAAAACCCCACAATTTTTGTATATTGTTTTGCCTTCTAATATTAAATATTGCTGGTTGTATTAAGAAACTGTGAGATACCTGGCTATTAATGTCTTATTCTGTACAAAATAATCTTTATAAGTAGATTCTGACTTTTAGCTATTTTCCAAGCAAAAGCAGAACCTAAGCTCTCATCTTGTGACTGCTTAAAAATCATATGTAAACAATGTTAGCTATTTTGAAAGTACAAGTTAATATGTTTCTATTATTTTCTTGTAAAGCAGAGAATTGTGATGTGCACAAATTTGCCTTTGCTCCTATCATGTCATGGCTACTCAGTTGTTTCATTATACATTATTCATTATTTTTCATTAGTTTCAACCAATTTCCTGATATTAATTCATAAATCCCAGAAGTTTCCCTATTTCCCATTTAAAATGAGATAAGAACTCTTGATACTATCTGATATAATAGCAAATTTAAATAAAATATTGCTTTTTTGGTTTTTGCTTTGATAGCAGCTCTCCTAGAATTTAAATGTTTTCATTTATTATTTTGCTTGAACCTCTTTCCTGACACCTCAGCATCTGACCATGCCCTAAAAAGCAGAAGACTTATAAAGCTCCTTGCCTAAATCCAACATATCGAGTCTCAGCATTCCTCTCAGCTGCCATCTGACCCCAGAGTCATCCAAAATCCATAAGTTTGTTTTTTCTTATGAGTTCAGCTGCCTTCACATCAAGCTGCCTGTCCCTGGACCCTGTAGAACTGCCTCTTCTCTGGGGAATCCCAAGCAGTTTACGCACTCAGGTAATATTGGAGAGCTTTCAGGCTCATATTTCATCCACTTACCCCACCAGCACCACCCAGAGTGGGAGACATTTTCCTGGGACATGTGATGATCTGGCCCACTCCAAGGAAGCACGTTTGCAGCAAATAGCAATCAGTGCCTGTTATCCACCAACTCGGTGATTGGAGCATCTGCACGGGATGTAGGACACCTGCATTTCATTTCTTCTTCCTCTGGTGGATCCTCTACACCAAAGCCTATGATTTATGTGCAGAAGCCGTGGTTTTGGTTCTTTGTGCTGCAGCTGTTCCGTGTGATGTGGGACAACAGATAATTTAGGGGATCAGAAATAGAAAAATCACAATTCTGAGGCAAAATAATTTTAGACTTGGCTTCCAGTCTCTGATGCAGCGCGCTTTTCACTGTTTATACAAAATAGTCATTGGATCAGGATGGGTGAGCTCCCCATGTCGTCATGCTTTGCAGCCTGTCTGTGCCTGTGCATTCACCTGAGCACTGAAAAATGCAAGCTCATATCCCTTCGGGCATAGGAAAGAACTGGGACCATGCCCTGTACCTCCTGTTCTGTGGAAGAAGCGTTAATGAGAAGTCTTTCTTTTCTGAGATTTTGCAGAGATCAGCGCTCTAAGACAGGGCACCTCCTGGCCAGACCAGGGACAGTGCCAGTGCAGTCAATCTTCCACGAATGGTCAGCCGGGCACTGTAGGAGGTAGGACCTAAGTAATGCAGGTTTAGATGGGTGCAGCTTCACAACATTTTGTATCTTAAAAAATATAACTCCTCTTCCTTCCATCTTGAAGGTCTTTGCTTCTGGTGAGCTGCAGGTTCAACTCCCTAAGACAGTAGAAAATACATTTTTTTCTTTCCGCAGGGGGTCAGTTTTCTGCCAGGCAGTGAGATAATGGGGCTCGCTAACGGCACAAACGTCGTAGTGCAGAGGACGGGGTAGGAGTGAGTTTGCAGGCAAGCAGAGGATAAAAAATGGTGACAGAGAGTTGTTAGATCAACCCAGCGAGCACTCCTTAGCTGCACCCTGGGGCCCAGGCACAGCCAGCTCTCCGTGCTGAGAGAGCATATCTTCCATGCTGACCAGTGGAAGGAGCTCCTTGCCAGCAGGCTGACTTTTGGGACTCCCATGGCAGGCATTTCCGGTGAGCTGAGGGCTATCTGTTCTGGTGAGCAGCAAGGTTAGGGACTTTACACCGCTGGTAATGTTATAAAGTTCAGACTGTTGTTGGATCTGCCCTGTAACATGAGAAACTGTTTTAATAAGGCAGTATGATGACTTCTTATACAAGGGGATTATTTGTTTTTCCTGCAATTTCTGTAATCCTCTGAATTTTTGCCTTTGTTCCATAGAAGTCCAATGATTAAGCATCTTGAAAAAGAGAGTTTTGCTTCCATTAAAAAAAAGAAAAGCTTAAGAATATCAGAAACGTTCCTTGGAAGGTTTTTGTTTCTGATATACTCAACTTTGCTAGAGCAATGTCTTTTTAAAACAGAAAGTATATTTTAACTTGCAATCTGTGTAATATTATTTAATGCAGAATTGGTAAGTTATCTACCTCAGCTTCATTCTATTAATCGCTTCTATATGTTATAACTTTTGATATAATTGATAGTAGCTGCTAATATCTTTGCTTTCCCTGGATGTCTTTCTTCTAAGAAGCAGAAGATAAGTAAGGAACATTTTAAGTAAGGTCATTAAAATTATAAGCAAAGATAAAAACCTGAGTAAATATCTACTTTAAGTTGAATGTTCTCTTAAATTGGTAATTTCTTAAGTGTTTTTCACTTGAGGCATGCTGAACAACAAAGCCCAAAGCCTTGCAACAATAAGTAAGTGAACATATGTAGGTTAGCATTTGGCCTCCACATTGGCTTTTCCTCTCAAGTATTATTTCTGTCTTAGCCATTTAAAAGAACCAGTGCAATCATGGATGCCACCTACAGCCTACACAGTGGAAATTGGAGCCTTTTGGGGAAAAGATATTTGACTGATAAAAACCTAGCTCCTTAAACTTTGGTGCGACATAATGTTTCTTTTGGCAAGGGGTCACTGGTGCTCAGCATACATCATCACTAACTTATTAGATCTTGAGGCAATTAGCTGAAAACAAACAGAAGAGACAAGCCCTGTATTGAGCTATAGAAACCAGAAGAAAATAGCCCATGGCACTCCATTATTCCAGAGCTTCATCAAAGGCTAGGCACTGGCTGCCGTTTAAAGAAAGGAGAGCATTGTTTTCGTGTAACATCTATACAGTATAGGGACTTTACCGTGTTATTTTTCTACTGATTCAAGTTACATCCAAACTCGTCTTGTTATAATAGGGCAGCGGAAAGAACTTTTCAGTTTCTACCTAAAACAGTATATGCAATGTGTTGCTTGGTTAGCTAAGGATTAAAAATCCAATTAGATCCTCCCTTTTCATGGGAAACCACATGAGGAATTTTGAGAAATATTACTGAAAACCACTGCTTAAAGTAATTGTCTATGATAACATGTGGCAAATGAAGAACTGGTATCTAAGGAACCCAAGGAATCATCTAAGCAAACTGACCTTTACCATTTCCAGTGTAAGCATGTATTTCTGAATATACAAGATTTCAAATTTAGCTGAGATATATTTTGCTAATTTCAGTAAGGCACAACATTTTTTTTCCCCTACAGAAAAAGTTAACCACTTGAGAGAAAATATGTATTACTGTAAGCACGACACAACTAAATGTTATCATTACGCTACAATTTTTTTTTTTTTTCAGTAATGTGCTTCTTAGCATGTTGTGGTAAATATGGTGTTAACCAATAGAACGTGGCTTCACTCATGTATGATAAATATTAAGAATTATAATGCAAAATTTTGTGGGTTTTATTTTTTAAAAAATTCTTACCAAAAGAAAATTTAATGCTTTGTTGTTTTCAGAAAAGGATAATAATTATTAGAGCTATCTGGCTGTGTTTGCCACTTGGTTTTTTTCCTGGCTATTAAATAGACATTCTTCTGCATACACCAATTGAACCATACTAGAATATTGCATACCACTAGTTTATTTTTAAACACAATAAATCTCTAAATTAATTAGAATTTCAAGAAACTAGCAGTTTTAAGTTAAAGTTTTTTAATACTTTGTGAAAAATTCAGGGAAATCTTTCATCTTGAGCACTGAAGGTATTTTAGATATGTAGAATGCCAATATCACCTTCTTTACACCTTGTTTTTTCCTCTCTTCCCTACCTAAAATAAAATCAAACCAAACCACTCCAAGTATATAAACTGAGATCCTTAAAGATATAAAGGTCTCCTTTGTATCAGTGCTGGATTCTGAACCTAGAGCTAACGAAATCTTATGCTGAGGGCTTGCAACATGATGGTGTAGGGTGGAGGATGAAAAGCAATGCCATTGTTCTACCACCTTCCCCCCTTTACTACATCTTAACGATCAAATGCTTTGTAGACTACCTTGCTCCCAGTATGGGGGTACCTCAAACACATTCTGCACTCACTTGGCTTCTGGATCAGACCTGTGACACAATTAACATCTACTGCTCTTAATTATACTGAAGAGCTACTAAGACCTTTAAAGTAGGCAGATTAGTGAAGGCCATCACAGCGGTATTTCATGCAGTCTCATGTGATAATTTCAGTTCTGAGACAAGACTGAGGTTGTAAATACTTTTCCATGTTGTATATAAAAATTTTGTAGAAAACAAATCCCTTTTTCATAAGAGAAGCAGAGAAACGTCTAATTGGAAAAAAAGGCATGCTGCTGGACATGAAGTATGACTTTCATCCTTCTTTGGAATTAATGTTTGTAGAAATTGCAGCGCTTAAAATAAAGATAAAGAAGAAGAAACAACTGTGAAATTATTAGCTTATATTTATTTTCAAAGCCAAATCTATAATTTGCAATCTTCCCTGAACAACACCAACTTAGCTTTTTCCATAGTAACATCTCCTTTCCTATTGCTTATTTATTATTGCAGGTCTATATCTTTTCATCTCTTCAAAGTCACTGGAGTGATTTACAATAGTCTTATCAATTTCATGTGAATGGTCTATGGAATGCTAGGATTTGGTCAAATTCTTTCCCACAAGAGGTTTCAATTTGTTCATCATCCCTCCCGGTATCTGGTTTCGAGACATGATGTGCAGAATTACCTTTAATATCAGTTCTGCAGATACAGTGCATTAGCAGAGAAAATTAGACACAATTCCTTTTAGATCTGATGTGCTGCCGTTGTCTTTAAGTTGTCAGGGTGTTGAATTAATGGCAACTGGAGAAGGTTGCCATGACTTAAGGGATCACTGTAAAAGGAAAAACAATCCTTTACATCTTTTCTGAGAGAAAGGAAGGCAGCTGTTACATATCGTTCTGCTGTGAAGCCCCCCGCAACATATTTTTACTTTGTCATGCTGGCAGAGGAGATGTGTGTGTGTATATATA
>NW_010557235.1:94525-109424 GCF_000687285.1 Phaethon lepturus | reverse complement strand
CCTGCTGTAAAATTAAAACAAAATAGCATGATAATTTTCACTTAAAAAGCAGAAAATATATAATTTTAAGCTTGATCGAATAAAGCTTTTATGATGTATTAACTTTAAAAAGCCTGTTTTCCCAAAAAACTGAGTATAACAGTTTCCAGTAAGTTAGAACCATGCATACAGTTATTATAAAATCTCATTAATAGAAACCAACAAATGGTGACAATTGCCTTTTATGAAAAAAAAAAGTCAAATCACACTTGCTATATACATTTTTTTCCTTAGCATGTAGAATTGGAAATGGGCATGATTTTTTAATTTCTGCAGGAGAGATGCATTCTTAGAAAAGCAATTTGAGAATGACATTCATACAAGAAGTTCACAAATGATCCTGGAAAGGCTGGACAAGTCATCAAGGGTTTCCTGTGGGCTCCACAAGGGATCTTTGCATAGACCCTGAGTAAGCTGGAGAAGAAGTTCAGGGGTCAGGAGTCCTGAGTGTATGGTTGTACAAATTGAGTGGCTGAGAACTCCTCAGTGGGTAGAAAAACAGCAAATGTTATTGAAATCCTTAGGTGGAGAAAGATAAAAGGTACAGGTCAGCTCTCAGGCTGGACTTAAATACTCTCGTCTCAGTCTATGTGGCCACCTGTTCATTTGGGTAAGTTTGCATGTCACCTTTTAAAAATGTTTTTAACAATGCAAATTTGGTGAAAGAGCCTACTTACATATTCACTTTATAGTGTGTATCTATTATGAAGTATGGATGCAATTAAAATAAATTAATACGTACATACAAACAAACAAAAAATCTACAGTGACACCTTGTAAGCAATAGTAGTTTTACCCTCCTCTTCCAGACATATTACAGTATTACCCTGCAATATGTCTAGAAGATCGCAGTCCTTGGTCTCTGTACTACTAAATAACCTCTAGAACCCAAAGGCCCTGAAAATCTTCTACCTTGAGCCTCACAGTAAGGATCCTTAGGGACTGTCTAGTTAAGCACCCAAGCTGAGCTCATCTGCTGAGTCAGAGGATAAGGAAATTATTGGTTTCTTAGGTAACAAGACCCATATTAAACAGGATTTTGTAAATCAAAACAAAAGTCTCAAATTTCATCTGAAATATAAAGTATGTTTTAAGAAGTTCAGTTGTAATGTGCTCCACATGTGACACCTAGCTGATTAAATGCAGTACCATGGTCTGATTTAACAGATGTTTTGAGGGAGCATCTGGCTGTACCTGTGGTATTTTGAAGTGAAAACAACATGTTTGCGTGAACAACTGAGACAAGCTGCAATCGAAAAGAAGGGTGGCAATGTTCTGGTCTGATGCAATTGGAGTAAAAGGATTCACGGTGTCTGCTGTTAGGCTGGTATCAGAAGCATGACTCTGAGATTGACTGTCTTTTACAATGAAGACCTACAAACTTTCTTTCATGAAAAAGCAAATATTAATTATGATTCTTCCTCAAACTGCTTCCTCATTACAAACCATCTAACTTACAGGTACTGAGCTCTGGACACATATCTTCTCCAAATCCTACCAATGAGATCTATGTTGGGAGGGCAAAACCCAGCACTGTCATCAGTGTCACAAAGCTCCTGCTGTTGGAAATACCTTGTTTCTCATAGAGGTTGTCCACTGAGCAGTGCAAGTACCAGAACAGACCCTCCATGAGGGATCCACTGAAGGAGGAATACATTAATTTTCCCAACTTGATCAACTCTGTAAAACTTAGCAAGAAGCACAGCAATGTTACCATCTTGCTAGCATTGGTTGTACAAAGTCAGTTAAGACGGCTAGTAATTGAAAGCAGAGATCATGAAAGTTTGATATTCTTTTCCATTGCAAAAATTGTTAAACCTGCAATAAAAAGATCTATATTACCACCACACTGACATCTAATGTCAGGTTATCTTCATCACAGATATTTATTAGTGGCAAATAGATATAAACTAGTCCAACTTGAGCAAGTCTATTACATGTAAACCAATGCCAACAATCCTATCAGTCAGAATGAGTACCTCAAGACATCTCTGAAAATAAAACCAAAAAGACAGGAATCTGGGAAAGCTTTAAATGTCAAAATCCAAAAACTGCAGCCCAGAAATCCTATGTGAGGTAGGTGACTGCCTAGCTCAGTAAGAACCTATATTCACAAAGTACTTTTCATTCCAAAAGCTTCCCTGAGCCTTCACTTCTGTATTGTGTAATAGCATTACATTTACCCTGAGGAAATTGCTTCAGGAAATCAAGCAGGCTACACCTTCATCACCTCAAGCATAATTGAAATTAGAGAACAAAATTTGGAAATTAAAAATAAACTGACAGCATTAGGGTATTCACAAAAAAACAGTTTCAAAAGCTGTCTGTCTTTTATAAGTGATTGAATACCCTACCACCTATATCACTCAGCAAGGAAGTGTGAGACTTTTAATGTGTTTCAGATGATTTAGAAAGGGCTTCACCCTTACACTCTCTGAAGAAACCCCCTAGTGCATTGATTATAGGATAGTCCAAACAGGAGCATTCACCTTTCCTGTAGAAAAATGGAAAAGAATGCAAGATCTGTGGAATCAGAAGCCTGCAGGTAAGCAGGGGCATCTTTCCAACAGTATGATCAGAGCATAGACAACGATAACTCCACGTTTGGGTCTCTGCTCCTGGAATTATATCCACTTTGTGGATTAGTTTTATTCTGATAACTGTTTGATGTAAGACAATGTAATTAAAAATTATATGTAAAACTGAGATTAGGGTGCTGAATGGGTCATACAAGCTTAAAATCATCTCGACTGATTTTTACCTTTTCTCTGGAAAAGTCCTCTTACTTCTAAGATGTTATGTAAAAAGTTATTGCAAATACTGTTCATCTTTTGGAAAAAAAGAAAGATGGTTACTCTGTTCCTGGGAACATCAAATATAGATACCAATCTTTAGGAGGAAGTTCTGGACTGTAGGCCATAAATTAAAGGTAATGCTTGAGAACATAATTCCTATGCCCAAGCTCTAGAAATGCTAGAGCTTCAAGCAGATCACTACTCATAAAGTTCATTATCATCTAGCTTCCACTATCTTTCTACTTAACATGGATTTCTGTCTTTGCCAAGCCCTAGCCCTCCACAGACACACTAGAAGAAAAATGCACCCCTAATTCAGATTTAGAATCTGCTGTGGATAACAGGGTCCAAAAAGTTAGGGTTTCCTGACAATTTCTTCAATATTTTATTGAATTGGAATCTTGAAAAGATCAAGTTGCCAAAGCTGAAAACAATTAAGAAGGACACCTTTTGAAAGGACTGAATCAGAAAAAAGAAATAATCATATGGAACCTTCTGATAACATTTTACTAGACTCCCAAATGCCAGGGTTAAAACTGAGGCAAGAAGGAACCAGAGGTTATGAAAACAGCAGTAAAGTTAAGTGGAGATGAAAGCAGCTAGAAAAATAATAAAAACATGTATAACAGTTGAAAGAAAGTAGAAGTTAAGTGCAACAAATACAGAAGCAAGGAAAAGCAGAAGACTGGTAAAGGAATTGAAAATATACAAAGAGAAAAGAATATTTAGCTGTGAAGGACTGAAAAATTTTTAAGTAAATTGAAACAGAAATTGTCCTCGCAATGACACGGGATCATTGCTAGGCAGATATATTTAGACTCACCAATAAAAATGTGGAAAGGGTGAAATTGTCTGTCAAATATTTCTACTTTGTAGGAAAAGAATCAGGATAATGATAAAAAATTTCTATTTCATATGTAATGCAGAAACACTCTTTTAGTAATTATTTGAATAATATGGAACTGCTAGGAGACTACAGAAAAATCAACAAGGGCAAGAAAAGGTAAACAAGAAAACTGGGGTAAATACTAGTCATGTTAACCTGACATCAGTTCTGAGGAAAACAATGGGATGACTGGTATGAGACTCGATTAATAATGAAAGGAGGAAAATATAATTAATGCCAATCAATGTGGTTTTATGGAAAATAGATCTTGTCAAACTAATTTGATATTTTTGTGAGATTACAAGTTGGGTTGATAAGGTAATCATGTTGATACAATATAGACTACCACAGAACATTTAGTTTCATGCTACAGAATGCATTGGTTAAGAAGGATACAAAATCAACATGGCACACACTAAATGGATTAAAAACTGTCTATCTAACAGACCTCAAGATGTAATAATAAATGGGATATGATCAGCAAGTAGTTCTGTTTCTAATAGGACCCTGTAGGTCATGGCCTTGCGCTATTATTTCTGAAAACATTAATCAATAACATTGGGACATTATAAAATTAACTTCTTTGAGGTTTACAGGAGACAAAAAGACTGGAAAGTTAAAAAAAATACTGACAACAAATTACTGAAGCTATATTTAGCAGAAATCGTGATGTATATTCTTATCACATATTGCTCATTCTGTCGGCTCCCTTGTAGCACACCTGTCTGATGCGCCTAGCATATACGTTAATTGTGGCAGAGTAAGGTCAGACATAGGAAAAATCCTTCAGTCTTTTTCTGCAGCTGATATCCAGGTTGTCTGCTTGGCAGTTTTTCATCACCTTGGCATCTTCAGCTATGGATGGAGGGAAGAGGAGCTGGATTTGAGGAGTGGTTTTGGCCAAGTGAATGTGTAGGCAGAGGTGGGCCTTGTTAGTCAGCAAGAGACCTTAGACAGCTTGGACTATGTGAAACCCAGCACAGTGCGAGCTTCTCTGAACAATGTTGTAGCTTATCTGGAGAAGATCGTGGGAGAGGTAGCTTTCATAGAACATAATATAGCTACTGAGCAGTGCTTTTGGCACTGTGTGTCTAGGACCAAGTAGCTGAACATCTTGCAAATCTGGGACCACCAACAGAGAATGGAGAATTTTTTTTTTCCTGGGTGTGTATGAGAGCTTTTCTTTCTTGAGGCATCGGAGTTGTCTGTGGAATCTCCAGCTCATCCACAGAATGTTGGCATCAGGCTCTGGAATGAACCTTATGACCCCAAAGGGTGATTTCCCTCCACAGTAAATCACTTTGAAGTGCATAAATGTAAAATTAAGATCATGCTGATGGATGTGTGGAGGCCAGGCATCCTCAAATAGTCAGGAATATGCAACCAATCAAACTCTTTGCTTTAGTATTACATTTGCTCCTAAAAGCAGGATCTCTAGACATCCAAAGGAAAGTCAGACCCTAATATCAAGAAGCAGATGTCCTCCTGATTACACCAGCTTCCTATTCAGTTTGAACATTTCTTCAGTCTTTGGAATCTTTCCTTAGTGTGCAGTCTTGCTTTTCGGAGGCTTTATCACAAGAGGCTAGACTTGGGCTGGAGTCATCCATGTTCTATATCTGAGCTCCTACTACTTCAGTAGAATGAATTCACTCAATGTTTGGGGGTTTGGTGCTGGAGAAGTCTGCAGAAAAAAGAATTATTTTAAATATAGGTCTATGTGTTATTGTAGGCTTGGAACACTGTGTATGATATGTTACAGATTTTATAACAACAGACATACAAAATTAAGGAATTATTCCAAGCCCAGATATTGGAAAAAAAGAGCTATCACTTGCTCAAAAGCTGATCATTTCTGTTAAGCACCACTAGCTCCATTTTCAAATAAGATTACAGTTATTATTGCTCCTTTGCACCTTCAACTCTGTCTCCCAAAGGCTTCCTACTTCTCATCTTTTCTCCTCATCCCATGATGGAAAATGCGCACTGAAGTTTTGGACACGTGGTGATGGAAATGCAGTGCATTCTGCCACCCCTACTGTGTCTAATTGTGGGCATAATAGCATGAGTTCCCACAGCAGACCCTCAGTGAAGGGACCCTTGGTGAGGGGCCTGGTCATCGCTTCAAGAACCTGAATGGAAAACAAACCTGAAGGAGCTTGTGCTACTTTTTTATTTCAGACACATCATTCTGAAATGAACCCTTCTTGTCTGCAGTCTGCTTTGGCATATTCTCCTATTCACACGACAGAAAGTGTGCGAGCTCCATTGGGTGGGCAAACTCCCAGTCCTTTAGCTGGCACTTCTCCAGCCAGAGCAGAGGTGTGACAATCTTCTCAGGATCATCTGCTGGTTAACTTTTCTAAGCATGCTGTTGCATAGTTTTATCAAAGACTTTACTGGGTGAAGCAAAGAGATATCAGTGGGATTTCATCAGTCTTTGAAGCTTCCTGGCATGACAAAGAGCAATTTTGTCATTCATTTAAACTCCCCACAATTCATGTTGCTCTGTTAGGCTCGTCAGACACATCTGCCTAACAAGGCCATGGTTTGCAGCTTTTATCTATTTTACCAAGCTGACTGGAATCTCTAGTTGATCCTGAGACCAGTGGTTACAGGAGACCCCTCTTCAGACTGTTTTTCCCAGGCATAGTGCAATTGTGGTACAGGGGAGGGAAAGGGCAGGGAGCATTTGAGGTAAGCTTTTCACATTAGCAGTATGTCACTTCAACTGCTGGAGTAAGACTATGTGAAAGAAAAGGCTTTGGAGGAGAGCAGGTGAATTAATCTGCCTGCAACCTTTGCTGAACAGCCGACAAATGTGTCTATTTTACCTTATCCCTGTATGACATAGAGTTTCTAATGAAGACACTGCATTTTTGGAACTGCTACAGTTGAAGAGTGATGTGCCTGTTCTCCCTACTTGGAATGTCCCACAAACATCCACGTTTGAGTTTTCTACAATCCTGGTCACAGTTTGGTAGTTCTGGGAAAATCCCAGTATTGTCAGCTATACAGGGATTTTTTCATTAATGTGTATTTCTCCAGAAATTGAGAAACCATCTAGAACTTTTGCTTAATTTAAGATTTAACACCATTATCTTTCAGAAATTACTTGTGAGGAAAGGCTGACAAGTCGATACAGCGAAGCTTGGCACTGTAGCAGGTGACCAGGATTAGGCATTTTCTATTCTACGTAATACCCTACCTGATAGCTTGAAATACTGGTCAGTTTGTGAAGGCTTTTTTCCTTAAAGGAACTGCCAAGATCTGTTTTCCTGCCTCTGTTTACATCCTGGAGGGTTTCTGAGGGTGTTGTTTGTCTCTGGAATCTCTGCTTCAAAGAGGTGCTGCAAGTCTCTATTTGCAAACCTTTCTTTGAACCTTCTCCGGCACTCACACTGTATGGTGAAAACTTGGGCAGGAAAAGATAATCAGAGTCCCTGATAATATCATGTCACCAGAAAAATGTAAGTGAAATCTTTGAAAGTGTAAAATTGGGGAACTGGAATTTTAGTGAACAATTTACTGAACAGTTATATGGCCTCCATAGCTTTGCCAGATGACATACTCCACGCAATGCAGAAGTCCCCAGTTGGCAGGGAGAAAATAAGAAAAACAAGAAGGGCGTGTGTTTGTGACTACAGAATTAATGAGGAGGCACAGGGAAGGAAAAATAGAAATAATATGATAACTGAGAGGGTTGCAGCATCCCAAATGACTTTCTTGACGTTGCATCTAGACAGCTGCTAGTTTTAATGATGCTTATATCTTACCTACCTGCAGGTAGTAACGGGCAGTTCTTTCTGGATATCTAAAAAGATCGTTGTCTTGTGTGTAATACAAATATGGCTCTCTGGCAGTTGAACAGTCAGATATTACGGTAAGCATAGATGTAATAATAAGGATAAAATAAGTGTGGGTGTCTATGTTGTTTGAGAACTAATTTTCCATCAGTGATGGAAAGCAGTACAATACATCTGATAAAGAAAGCAAAGCTCAAGTTGTGTAACATGAACATTATAAATGATCATAGTACGAATATATCAGGTGCTATAAATGAGCAGACAACAACAGCATTTACACTGAGCTAAAATCCAGTGTGGCAGTTGTCATATATGCCCTTAAAGTGTCCTTAACTTCTGCATTTTCTGGATCTTTTCAGTACTTGTATCTTTAACATCTCTTTCAGTGGAGCTGAGATTCTACAACATTCCAAGAATTTTAATTTTGGCCAAAACCCACCTCCCAAACTAAGTTTTCTCTGCTGGTATCCTCATAGTCACTGCTTTTGGATGTAAGACTTTTATTGCTGACCTTAGACAAACAACAGTGCCAAGACATGCTTGTGATGCGTCATGCCCTTCCTCTTGGTTTTGTAAAAGCTGTACAACTGATGTGGCAAAAATAAAGGGAAAAAAAGCATTTTGCTACCATAGAGGAAGAGAAAAAGGATAATGTTGAAAAAGAAAAGAGTAAGGTCAAAAGAGAAGATAGCACCAGCAGAGAGTCCTTGAACCAAAAGAGTTAAGAATTATTCAGCAGCTTGGCTATTCAGGTGTGTATTTAAGTGTCACAAAAAAGGTGCCTTTGGAATCATTTTTGGAAAGCAGTATATTGAGTTCTGTACCACATTACGATTTTTTTTCAGTGGACAGGGTACTCCTTGAGCCAACACGTAAAGAAATTGCCAGAAGAAAGGATTATCACTGTTAACATTAGTGGCGGGGAAGCAGGGTTGCAACAAACAACAGCAACACCTTTAGAAACACACTGGATAAGGAAAGTCAGCAGGACTGATCCAAGGAGATGGTCTACATGCAATTTTAATGCTATCAGCACTTATGTGATAGTTCTTGAGAAATGAAGGGACCTGAGGAACAGGAACTAGAGTACCTAGGTACCAGTTCCATGAATTAACAGACCTGAAGCCAAGCAGCTGCCTGTCTTCCTGTGAGGTGAAGGCTGCAGATGGAGGAGAAATAATCAGCACTGGAGAATCTTGCTTAACCAGCTCCCCTGGTCAGGGAACAGCAGAGGAAGGTCCCTGCTGAGGAAATATAATTTTTCTAGTTTCAGAAGCCTGGATGAACCCCCTTCTCCCATATGCCAAATGTAAGGGTCTCAGCAACAGTATTTTTCAGCTTATACATGTGTAGCACAAGTATTTCTTATCACAGTCAAGAATCTACTGAAGCTTCTCCTCTTTGAACCAAAAATGTAAATATGGAATATCTATTCCTATTAATAATATTTGTGTTGCATACCCTGCAAGTGATTTGTCTACACATTGATTAATAACTACTTCTTTACCTCAAGCATTATAAATTTTTGAAAAGGATGTGAAAAGACGGCATCTAAAAATGAAAATGGGGCATCTGTCACATGGAAAAATTTGTTATATACAATAATTTTCTAAAATAATTTCCTTTCTGCAATGAAACATTACACATTGAAACAGACACCATTTAAGAATTAATACATTTACACATTCAATAAATACTAAGTAGTCAGTTGTGATTTACCTAGCAATCAGAGAAAATTATATTTCTCAGTCATTTCTTAATTATTCTAATTGCTTGGTAAGATGTTTGCAAGTTATTGGGTTAAGATACCTGTTGCTAACTGTTATTGGAAGGTTGTTCTTTTACCAGTTGAAGAAGACAACAACTCTCCAGTGTCCTCTACAAGAATGAATTTTCTCAAAGGTCACCTGTGACTGAGTAAAGCTTCAACACAGGCACACCTGTCACTAGTGTCATTGTTCTTGCACTGTGTCAGCTAAATCATGTCTTTAAAGGATTTAGTTTATGTGTTGGTAGCAATATTAGTTGTCACAAAAATTTTGTCCTGGCTAGATGAGGCCTTCTTTGGTCAACTGTTCTTAGGTCAATGGCCTTACCTGTCATATACTAAAGACATCACCTCATTTTGTACTGTCATAGTTTGCTTCCAGTGCTAGCTATGGTGTACCTTAATGAAATGCCTGTCATTACCTTGTCATGGTTATAATTTTTGAAATTATTTTGGTTTTTGGATTTTGGTTTGTTTCCTTTCTAAATGTCCTAGTTGCAAAGTCTGTGAAAACAAGGTTCTAATTGGAATTTTTTCTTTTCTTTTCTTTCTGCCCCCTGCGGTAGTACAGTTTCTTGCAATAAGACAATTTTTTTCTGGTCAGAAACTCCTACTTCCTTCACATTCTGTTTAACTTGAAAACCAGCTGGGGCTTCAGACTTGTTCTTAAGTTCAGCATCTTGTCATACACTTGAGTACACTTTGATTGATACAGATACAAGGTTCGTGTAACCACACAAGAAAAACATTATAGACTCATGGAGAGGCAATTGTCATCAGGAAGCCCATGTCCCTGGTCTGAGATGAATTTCCAGATCAAAATGTGCATTTCCTTTTTGCTTTTTGACAGAGAGTAGTACTTGACAGGTTTCTGGTTCTTCAGAAGTCTCTTGATGGCTGGAAGAAGTGACAGCCCTCAGATCAGAATGGCATGCAACAGGCTACTGTGTTCTTGTACAAATCAAAGCACGCTTTCAAACTTGAACCCTCTTTTCTGAGTTAGAAAAAGCATAGGGGGAGAAAAGATCGTTAAATTTTAAGTATCACAGATGAGTATTAAGTATTCAGGTTTGGATGCATTGTGCAGGAGTTTTAGGCTGCCAAAGTTGGTCCGAATATCTTTCAGGAGATAACAAGAAGAAAAATTTTTTTTTTGTGTTGGATAATACACTGTTAGCATCATATACAGTTTTTCAAATATGTCTTTGCCAATTTGGATAGAATTAAAAATTGTGAAGACTTTTTCTTTCTTGCAATATCCCATTTATTCAAAAGGCAGGCAAAATTTTAAAGATCATTAATAACTTTAAGATGAAAGTGGTTACCTCTTCCCAGGGTGCAGAACTGACTCTTTTTTAAATTTTGTTTTCTTTTTTTGGGAAAAAAACAATATTTTGAAATGTTTTTCTAGACTTTTTTTGAAACTGTTTGTAAAATAAACTAGCATTTCCAATAAATTTTTGAAGAATTTTCAGAAGCTGCTGAATTATGTTTAACTAAAATTTTTCATCAAAGTTACAAACAGTGATAAAAGTACTATGTAGTTCTTTATTTTCATATAGTTATTACCAAAATAATAATAAGCATTGTGTTTAGTGCTTTGGAATTGTGTTATTTTGATCAAGAGTGCATGTGCATGTCAAAACATACAGACATATAGTGTGGTTCATGAAAGAGATGTCACACAATACGCAAATCACACTTAGTTTCAGCTGCTGGTACTTCTCATCATTGATGGTTCCTGAAAGAAGCCATGTAACCTGCAGCCCAGGGATTGCCAGGGTTCTAACCCAGGGTCCAGCCTTATGAAGCACCACCATAGGACCTTAGCTCTGCTTTATGGCATATTAATGATGTTGGGCTGTGAGAGAGCACGTTAGCTAACTCTGTGTATGACAAGAAAAATAAAACCAGACAGAAATAACATATTTGACAGAAAAAAAAGAGAACCATTGGAAACTGATCACTCATTAAGGCTAAGGATCCATGTGTTTCAAGGCTGGTATTTCCCCACCTGACTTACAACTCCCATACTCGCAGAGGTGGTGAGCACACTGGTGCTTGTATAGTAGTTCATTAATCCATGACCATACCATCTGGACTGGGTATTAGGCAATACATGTTTCAAATACGTTTAAAATGAAAATGGAAATGTCATGTACACAAAAACTACATGTAATCCTGCTTGCAAGAGAATCTGTCCGTAGTAAAAGATACCCAAGTAAAAGTGATTCAGTGGAGACATGTGAACACTTTAATCGTCCTGGCATAAATCTGGGATGATAGATGACTTAATACCTAAACATTTTTCCTTAGGGTTTTTGCAGTCCTTTTTTTAATGCAGAAGTCCCTTTCTAATTATGCAGACTCTGGTTACGGCACCCCAGATTGGGTGTTATCACTAAGAAATGGAAACAAATTGGAGTGTATTGCGGTGGGTTGGATTGAGCTGTCACAATATTTGAAGGAAGCCTTGGGATTAACTCAGAAATAAGCTTGTTGCCAGAGATGAAATATTCACTTAACTATTGTCTGTTATTTATTTATCTACAAAAGGAAGCAATTTAGTGGGATATAGGCATAAATTTACCCATCTGAATTAAGTAAACACATACCTATTTGTGCTCAAGTGCAACCTGTCAGCTCTTTCTGCCTTCTTATTCTGACAATAAGCATGGAATAAGGAGTGCAAAACAGCTGAATGAAGGAATCTAGCAGATGAGATAACCAGATTATATCACAGGTAGTTTTTTTGGAGTTGCTTGAGGTATTGACTGATCAACTCCTGTGTGATGACTTAGGTTTGTGTGATAGTGTGCAGTACCTTTTTGAACAGGCCTGGTATTTTCTTTATTGCCACTTAAACAAGGTTTCATTAACCCAAGATAACTGGCAGGAAATTATCATTTGGATTGTTTATATTTTTTAAAAGGAAGCTTGCAATGCAAGTCTTTTTTTCCAGTTGGTACCAATTTGGACTGAAGCATGCCAAGGACCCAGAAGACATTCATTGACATGTGCAGGCATGAGAGCACAATGCTCAGAACTGTTTTACCAAGATTATAGTCAGGGAATTGCCATCTCCAGTTTTGGGGGGAGCCCAAGGGAAATGCTTTGAGGTTTTCTGAACTTTGTTTTTGGAACTCTGAAGATAATTAGCAACTAAGCATCCTGGCAGTTTGTAATGTATCAGTAAGAACTGTGGTTTATGACTTCTGTGCTATTTTGCTTTTAGGGTACCTCAACTCTTTAAGATATATTATTGGGTACCAAGAACGGGGATCAAGACTGGCCCACAAGAGTGTCTGGATTTTGTTTTTCAGTGATGACTTGTGCCTGTTGCATTACTTGTACCACAGTCTCGCTATGACTCAGTTTCCCATCTTTAGTAATGACATTTGACCAACTTCATGGAGATCTCTCAAAATCTAGGGTTGAAAAGCCAAATACTGTCATTACTGAAGAACAGAAGCTAACCATAATTTCTCTAATTAAAATTATAAAGATAATTTAGGATGAAAATACTGATTTTTAACGTAAGACAAAAGAGGGTGGAGCGTCACCATTTTTTTCTCACTAGCATTTAACAGGTTTTTCTAGGGACCTCGGGCACTGGGTGGGAAACCGAAAAAAGAAAATGTCAGTTTTTACATACAGAATTCCCCAAGTCAAAACTGATTCAGATGTCTTATACTCATCTCCCCAGGTGAGAGGAGATTTTCTCCACCAAAGCGTCAAAAGCACTGAAAAGAGCTAATTTTACTAGGCTTGCTTTATGTGTGAAATAAAATGTTCCACATAGCCCTGTTTAACAGTACTGAGACAATGCCCATCTGTTCTAGCAATGGGGATCTCTCTGATGGAATGTCTCCCCTCTATTCAACATACATAAACATCATGTGGAAATTGAATTCTTACTATAACTGGTAAACAATAAGATTTAAAAAGGTCTGAGAATAAGATTAACATATTGTTACAATAGTAAAGTTTGATTTAAACAATTCTGATTTCTTGAGAGGGTTCTTCACATAATATCTATTTTACATGTGATACAAACCCTGACTGAGACTGTAAAAAAAGTTGTTATCTCTCAAACATTACTTTCTAATTAACCAACAGGAACAATTAGGAAATGTTTCAGGTAACTTTAATCTCTCTGCCTGGCTACGCATTGTTCGTTTTTTATGTCAACAAGTACATGCTGATATTTTAAAATGGATCTCTGTATGCTAATTTTCCTATTTCCCCATCTAAGAGACTATAGCTTCCTGACTGTTAATTCCACTTGACAGTGAATGGTTTTGTTTCTTATTCACCTCAAAATAATGTATTGTTGTGAAGTGATTTATAATAAACAGTATCTAGGAAAAAACTATGATGCTGATCAGTTTTGACAAGTAAAAATGCATTATTAATGGAATAATAACATTGGAAGCATCTTGAAAACAAGCTGATTGTGAGGAGTTTATTTTTCTGTCCAGACTGAGATTCATTCTTCTAGTTTAGAGATACTTCTGGGTGGACAGGTCATTACAGAGAAGAATGCCAAAATTATTGCACGTTAGAAAGTCTTGTGATGCTGCCTGTCAAATATAGAATGATAGGTACACTTAAAATAAAGTCAGATACATTATTCCCATTAAAATCCACTTCTACAATATCTGGTTTGACATACAGAATAGATATTTTAAGTGGGTATATATGTCAGAAAGTGAAATTGCCTTAACTGCTTGATTTTACTTAATGGCTGTTGATGAAAGATACCATTTCTTTTTCTTCTATCCACAGTCATATATGAATATAAATACTGGAACAAATATTTGAATAACAATGCAGCTCAGTACATCTCTCTGGAATTTTTGCTATTGAAGTAAATGTAAAGCTAAACCTTGAAGTGAAACTACATATGAATTCATCCTCTGCAGTTGTAACAGAGGACAAGTAATAATATAAATTTGCAATATGCTTACTCATACATTTAAGGTATAGTATCCTTGATATGATTTGCATACACAGCACAGTATTTAAAGCTCATATTTTAAGTCAGGATGAATTCTAAGCTACTGTTGTTATGTAATCCACTAAAAATATTTATGCCAATAGGCAAATTATGATGTCTTAAGAGCCGTTCTCTAGGAAGACCAGTTTACCATCGTTATTGGATTTTATATTAATTATAGTATGTACTTTATTGAATTTGCTGAAGTGCTTTGCTGGATATTCTCCAAACACTAACAGCCAAATGAAATTATATAAAAAGGGTCAGCTATATTTAAGGGTATGCGAAAGTGCTTTAGAGACTGGTTCTAATTAAAGAGGTTGTAAACCAACGCACAGAGTGCAAATGTCACTGCACACCTATGCTTTCCTTGACTTACATAATTGGAGTGAATTTATCAAGAATGACTCAGTGAAATTTGAGAGCTTGACAAAGGATACGCCTAAAATGTTTAACAAACATTTTTACAATTTTATGTAATAGAAGAAGTCATGTGTCTCATATTCATCACAAAACACCAGCATAAAATCCTTCTCTAAACACACTTAACATTGCTTGGATAAGAACAGCAGCATTAATAGCTTAAAAGTGATGTAGTTGAGAAAG
>NW_010557235.1:60801-94494 GCF_000687285.1 Phaethon lepturus | reverse complement strand
CTTTCCCTAGGGCTCTTGGGCCTAACTTCTTTATATATTCTTACGAGTAAGCGTGTGTTTATAAGAAAAAGGATTGGTAATCTGCATGCTAGCATCATTGCTGCTTTATCCAGCATCTTGTAGTGCTGAGGTATGAACCTGCTCCTAACCAGGGATGGGATAGTCAGTGGAGAAAGCAGATTGTCAGGATGAAGGGAATGGGGAATCCTAGCAGAAAAATAATGTGTGAACTTCAGATTTAGTATCTTATTTGCACAAATTTTAAGGAAAAGACTACTTGAACTAAACCTACCAGGATCTTTATCATTGGGTATTCCAAAGGCAAATTCATGTTTTTTCCATTTGATATGTATGTAAGTTAGAAAGGGAGTGTTTAACCTTTTTCTGCTGCAATCTTATAGTATCATTAAAGCTGCATGTTCTACTTGAAAGCAGTTATTTTTTAACAATTTAATTTAAAACTAACAAAGCATATAAAATTCTGAAGTACTTTGTACAAAAAAAACTACTGTGAGAAAAAAAGTCAGTTCCAGGTATATTCCAGTTTATTTTTATTTGTCATGAACCAATTTTTTCCTCAACCAACATAAAATCAAGGCCCTTTGTGTTTCTGTGTTATGGCAAGGAAAAGGAAATCACATTTAGCTTGGTGTGTTCTCACACTATACCAGCAAAGCCTGAAGAAAGAATATTCGGCATATTGGTAGATATGTTCAGAAAATTAACTTCCACAGTTGTGACTATGTATATCTGAAGACAGCTTCCATTTTCATCCAGTTGAAACATAAAGAAAAAAGAATCAATGCTTTTTATCTACAGTAGAAACTAAATATTTAGGTCCATACATGAAATAATGTATGCTCACTTAGGTGATGACAAATAACTAAAAATGTGGATGCAGTGATTTGTTAGAGGAACAGTTCTGGCAACAATGTTGCAATTTTAAAATGTGGATTATTTAGTATTTTGAAAGGTGCAATTATTGTTGAAATTCTGCTCGCAGAACAGATAAATGGTATCATTTATTAGTCAACACAATATTTATATAATGCACTTACGGATGAGATGGCAAGATCCCTCAACATCTACACTTATCCTTCTGTACTTAAAGGAGATTTCAATAAATATTTAACTTATATTCCTTTTTAAAGGTTAATATCCATTCTATCACCAAGATGAGCCAGGGCAAAATTTCAGGAACTTTCATGAATATACATCTGTAGATAATGCAAATCCAGTCCTGAATGTCTGTGGGTCAGATTATTGTATGTCCAACTACCAATTTCCATGTACAGTTACCCAATTTCTCTGTGCCAATTCTGGTCTGCAGACAAACGGGCAAATATGTGTGAGTGATCCCTTGGGCTGAAAATTTGGCCCTAAATGAATACATGGTGAATAATAAGCTCTACAAAAAATTTATATTTCTCTAACCAATAATAAACAATAAATAATGACAAATTTCATTTTATGTTCCCTTTATTTGAAAAAGATAAACAATCCAGTTCATTTTTCTCTTTTGTGTGGTGTTAAATAGCGAGCAAATTTGATCACTTTAACACCATACCTAGTGCCAAACATGCATAAGCATCATTAAGGAACAAAGGTACAAGTCTAGAGATGTGTATTCTATTTTTGGCTTTACACAGGCTTCATGTGTGACCTGGGGTGAATTCAACTAGGACCAGATTTCTACGGAATGAGTATGAATATTTCTGTTACGCCGTTTCTTAAATTAATTAGCGATATTACTATTTTGTAATTTCACAGGGTTACTATTAAATTTCATTAAGGAGTGTTTGTAAAGTATTTTGACTTTTGCAGTTTTTTTGAAAATCTGAATTTGAAAATGAAAAACAGCAGAAATACAAACTATATGACATGAAAATATTACAGCAAATCTAAAATATTCATGCAACAGGATTCTGTAACTCATGTCAAAAGTAATACATAAGCTTCTTTCTCATAGGGACTTTAAGATAGAAGTTTTCTTGTTATGTTAGTCGGATATGTTGCATAATTCACTTGCCAGCTCATCAATTCTTGCTTAAGTAGACATCATAAACAATGTTTTCTCTGCAAGTTGTATACTTCCTATCCTCTCTGCCACCATGTTGTCTTTTGCTATCCGCAATGCATATGCATAGCCACACTAAAATATGTTAATATATATTGAGATTTCATTAAGAAAAATATGTTGAGAAAACATAAATATTTAACTGATCCTGGGAAAAGAAAAAGTTGCATATGCGGCCTTATTCTTCCCCATTTTTACATTGAATTATGAGAAACTTTAATTTCAAGGTTGTCTTGTATTTCTCAAGAATGAAATATAAAACCATATGCATTTTTTTCTGTTGAGGCAAATGTGCATTATCATGCAGTATTTCATACAGACAAACAATCATTTAAATTGTAGTTTTCAAAATATGCCACAGATTAAATACAAAAGTGCAGAAATAGGGTATTTGCTGGCCTACTTTATTGATTAATGCAGTTAGACATCTCCCCAACTTAGTCTAAGGGACTCAACAGCAGTTGTTGTCAAAAATTGTGTGGCATTAGACTAAATTATTAGAAAATATATTTGGGAAAAAGCATCATGATAAACATTGGCTGTTCTGATTCTACCCTAGGTTTTTCACATCCCCTTGACAGTGTAAAATAATTAAAAATTCACTCTGCATCAGTAGAGTCAATAGAACCAGTTGTCCATTGAACTAATTTCTAACACAGCTGGGATGGGGCTACATGGTTAAGGATCTTTAAATTATGATGGGGGCTCAACCAACTAGCCATATTCAGCTAGTCACACAGGTGCCATCCAGCTCTCCCTTTCTAGAAGAGACTGGGACTGAACGTGTATGAACCGTCACGAGAAAGAAAAAGCAGTTGAGAATGAAAAAGACAAAAAAGAAATAAAGAGGATACGTTTCAGTCACAGAAAACATTGCATACAGTACATGGTTACATGCAGCATTCATGTGTCTGAGCCTAAGCTGCACATGTGAAAATGATCGCTCTGTGATTAATTTAATGTACTTTCTATATCTGAGTGCTGTTTTTGTCCTCTTCCACTAATCCACCTCTCCAAGAATTTATTCTTACATTTCAAGCCTATATGGAGCCTCTAACAGCTACTATCTTTCACTTTCAACCTATTACACAGATGGTCTCTCCATGCCTTTAAATTAAACATTTTCTTCCAAGTATCATACTGGTAATGAAGTCCATCCTGGGCAAGGTTTAAACCACGACCCAGTAAAAGTTTTCCTGTGCGTGTACACAGCACAGTTTCAAAATATGATGTCACACAGCTCTTCTAGGGTTACAAACAAGAGCTTTTTACAAGTGGGGAGAGAATATTTCCACCTTTCTAGGCAACAGGCACCTGCTTCTTCCCCTGAAATGATCCAACAAAAGACAATATTGAAATCCTGCTTTTAGGTAGAGAAAGCTGTTTTGGGAGGTGAATCAGTACCTGTGTGTGAGAGAAGAGACAGACAGACAGACAGACAGACAGACAGACAGACAGAAAGAAAGAAAGAAAGAAAGAAAGAAAGAAAGAAAGAAAAAAAAAGAGAGAGAGCGGGAGAAATAAAAAGAGAGAAAGAGACGGAGGAATGCCAGCAGGCGTGATATATTAAGTATGTACGAAAGGTAAATGTAACGCTGAAGTCAATGTTTTCTAAACTTGTCTATGAAGGCATGCAGTATTTCAGAGATAAGACCAGTTCAGTGCTGTTGATCAGATAAATGTTGCAATTGACCTAGTTTGAGGAAAGATGAATTGTCAGGCAATTCCTAACTCCATCAATGGGTTAATAATTTTAGTATGCTATTCTTTTTTGAAAAGGCTTATTTAAATGTTTATCAGTTGTGCAAAGTGGAGCAGTACTGGAGATTCGCAAGGGAGAACTGATCATTGCCTATGCATGGAAGCGTTGTAGGAAGATTAAAATAACATTGAGTATATTCTGTAAATGAAGGAGAGAACTAAAAGAAGCCTCCAGAGTCCATTATAAATTTTAATAATACATCAAGGTAATGTAACTGAATAACCGATCTCTGAGGGAAGAAACACAACATTTGGCTAATATTACAATTTAAATTATGAAAACAAAAAGAGCTTTTAGTTAATCTTGTCTTTCTGCTTTTATTCTTGAGGCTCTTTTTTATTTTCCCTGAATCCAAAACACCATGTAAACAAATAAAAGTACGGGAGAAAATAAACAGTTTGGCATCTCAGTAGATTAATTAATGCGCTTCAGCCTTGGCACCAGTAGGCGAAAATTATGTGCATAAATAATATCACTAATTAAAAAGATGCAGATTAACATGCAAATAATGTTAATGAGGATCTGCAATTCCAGAGTGGATTCGCATAACATCAACAATTTAATGGGTTGGAAGGCTTGTGTTTGCATTACATTAATAAATTTCAAAGACCTTGCATAAAAAAGTTCTGTTGGAGCCTCTGTTTCCCACTTGTGAGTTGTAAATTCTGTGGGCAGTAGCAAACGCTCATCGGCAGATGCCAAAGTCATTATCTCAAAGACTGTTGAGATGGTGCCATGTGCCAGTGTGACCAGCTGTTGGGAACTGGGCAGTAGGCACTGCACTGTGCCAATTATTCATATTATTTGGGTAGTCTTGATATTTATTTAAACTGATTAATATTTTGTGCTCTGCATCTTGATCTGGAGGGAAATCATTTTAAGCAAGCAAAGTTTTAAAAAAAATCTTATTAGCCTTTGATGTGTCATGGATGGTTGAATGCATAATGGAATTGATTAAGCAGACATAATTTCTAACCATAGGCAAAAACAATATAAGATGTCTTTAATGATGTCATATAATGTTGAGATAAAATATCACAGGATCAAACTCCAAATGAATCGTAATAACCCAGATTTTACTGAAAAATGAGAACAGTTACACTGTAGTATCCTTTTTCTCTCTTGAATTGGGGAATGCTCCTCTGAGGACACTTCTTACAGAGAGAGCAAAGGTTAAGAAAGATTAGAGCATGTAAGTCTTCATTAATATTCTTTCCTATTCTATGATAATCGTTATCCATTCTACACCCAGCCATTCCGCTGTGGCTTTGAGACACCACGACACACTGGACACAGCAATTTCCTGAAGATGGACCCTTATAATGTGCTACAGTTGTCCAACTGTGTAAGCTCTGAACAGTGTAGGAACCAGAGTTCCCTCTTGTATACATGGAATACGGCCATTAGCTGCACAAAGTGGTAGAAACAAGGAACAAAACTTCCACCAACTCAAAACGTTTTTTCACATACCTAAGACTTAACAAATAAAGACAAAAAGTCTGATTTTGTATTTATACCCCTTCTGCCTCTCCAAGTCCCACCTAGACCTTAAGATTATTGTCAGTTATGAGAACTTTTCAAAGTGATTTAAAGGAGAAAAAAGTCTGAATAAGCACCTTGCAAGAGAAAAAAATTTGTAAAGCAAAGATGTGTATCTCTGCTGCAGCCAGACAACTTAATTTGTAAATTAAAAAGGAAAAAGAAAAAGATAAAAGTTCACATCGCCTTGCCTGAATTGTTATTTATCAAATCTTTATTCTATGGATAAGAACTTCATGCATACTGAGCGGCAGGTGGCCAGGCTGAAGAGTATATAATGGCTGAAATTTTCCCCTACCAACACTCTGTTTAGGGCTCTTTTCTACGTGAACATCGATTTTCATGAAGCATATGGACATATTCAAAATGATATTTGAAACTCTCTGTTTATCACGGCTGTGATGATTGGCAAACGTGTTCCAGAGTTATTGGAGAGAGAGGCAGATTCACAGCTGACAAAGCAAAAGTGTGACTGAGTATCATTATCTCTTTAAGAAAACAGGTTGGAAGTGTGATCATACTTTATAGTGAGGGTATCATAATTAAGGTACAATTAGTTTGTGTTACTGTACATTTATACTGTAATGTTCTTCTTGATACCTGTAGTTACTACTATTTAAATATATAATAAAAAATAGTAATATAAATGTAATTTAATATACATAACAGGATTCTAACTGCATATCCATTCAAGAGAAAGATGTAATAGGTATATAAATTAATGTTAATTAGACATTGATAAGAATTATCACAACGGAAATACATTACAATTTATAGTTAATTACATAAATTACAGAATTGTGAGGTTACACCAATATTTCTAACCCTCAAGCACAAATTTTAACATCCAACACTTCATCAGGCACTGTAAAAATAGTGAGTATAAATACATTTTATGAATTGGAAGATGTTTAATGGGAACTATGTAAAACAAGGTATTTAGCTTTCAGGATAATCTTGGAACAAGAAAATATTTTTCAAATCCAGGTTAGTATATGGTAAACTTGTTAATGTGTATTCACATACAGACAAAAGAATCTGTCCTTATTGTAGGTTTAAATCTTTAGTGTAAAATTCTGAAGTAACACTATTTTGTCTGCAGATATTGTGTGGATGAACATTACTTTTTGGAGATCTGTTATATATACTTGATTAAGAAGTAAGTATAATGCTCAACATCAACCAATATTTATCCAAACTGATATACACATTTCAAATAAAATATTGTCAGAAAAATTTTCAAACTGCCACTTACTATGCTTAGAAACTAATCAATTGTGACTAAAACTAAAGGTCTCAGAAAGGCTGAGCAGTATCTTGAGCCTGCTTTCACAGCACACACATACTTCAGTATGAAAGTGAACAATCCAACATGATCATTTCACAGAGAAGATGTCTGAAGAGTTTAGTTTGCTTCCCCAGGAAAAGGGAAAAAACACACCTTTCAAAGCTTGAAAAGTTGTGAATGGATCAGTTTGTACTTCGGCTTTGTTTGATAATAGCACAAGAAAATAAAAATAAGAAAAAATAATTATCGGCATCTTCCTTCTCTTCCAAGCTCATCTGGTATAACAGCAACACATTGGGTGCTACTGTGTATTGCCACTTCCCAAACAATATCTATCATCTAACTCCCTTAGTCAGAAACTAGATTTAACATACTGACTTCTGCAACTTCGATGCAAACAAGCAAAACAGAAGTCCCCGTAATATTTCTTTAATTTGAGATGCTTTCTTTCCTCTTTACTAACTGCTGTCAGTGGAGCAAGTACAGTTTTGTTAATAGCTCAATTGCTTAGGAAATGATGTCTCAACACTTCCTTAGAAAGACTAAACATAAAAGTGTGGATAAGTCTTAGTCTTCATGAAGCATTTGTCCATTGGCCTTCCTGTTGAGACTGCCCCAGGGTGCTACCGGCTGCCAGTTACAGTGGTAGCTGCGTTAAAGTCCTTTCATTTTATACGATGTGTGTGCTCTGTCATGAGGTGGCACACAGACCTGGTCTTTGGCTGCTGGAAATTTTGGAACCTCTGATGAAAAAACTTTTTTTCTTTTTTTCCCCTTTGAAATTGCTATCCTAACTAATAATATCCTTATGGTAGCCACCATAACAGATGTACCACAATCCAGTTCTTACCAGTTCACTTTTTCTACAGCCTATTTAAAAATACAACTTGTTAACCACGATTCAAATTCCTCTGTATTACCCAGGAGTAAGTACTTTCTCATCAACATATAAGGATTTTTTGTATTTTCCACTTTCCTGATATTCATTGTGCTAATGTGTAGTTCCACTTAGACTCCAAGAAGAGATCTAAATAGAGCTAATGGTGATTTTTGTGTCTGCTTATACAAATACCACTTTACATATCTTAAAAGTATTCATAAATCTATAGACAAGGAAGTAAACAAACACCACTACTTTTATTGAAAGAATATCAGAGCTGCAAAGACAAGGTGATGTCAGGAAATGGTAAAATATAAATTAGGTGAAAACTTATCTCTGCCTTCTCTACTATGACCTTTTCATTATTTCTGTCCTGTTACTAAAAGACTTACATATCAGTACAGTATTGGTACAAATAGAATATTAGTAGTTTGCAGTGCAAAGTGTAGCTTTAATTGGGCATAATTCTGAGAATAACAGATTTTAATATATGCAAACTAATTGCACAGACATATGAATGAATATTCCATCCAGTTTTCCATTTTTTTAATGTGTAATATACAGTTAATTAAGAGTTAATAGTTTCATAGTAGGTGATCATCTTACTCCTCCATTGCGAGGCTAATACATAAGCAACAGGAATAAATCTATAAAACATTAAATATTTTTCCCTAAAAAATAAACCCTCCTTATGTATATAAGTTAGGGTCCTTGTTCAAGCCATGTCTGGCATAGAACACAGGAATGGATAAAGAGGTAGGTTTATACCAATTTTTCTCTTGACCCTGCGGCAGAGTTGGTTCAAATATGACTGAAATATGAATTAAACCTCCCAAATAGCTCCTTGAATTTATCTAGATAGGACTGACTTCCCAGTGCGCACTCCATTAGCCAAGGACTCCAACATTTTGGATTTCTGTACTAGTTCTTCTTCCTGTGTTACATGATTATCAGAACAGTGGTTGAAGAAATACTAAAGGTTCTTACAATACTGAGTAAAACTCAGTGTCAATAAATGTAAAGTAATGTAGACGGATGAAAATGTTGTTTTAGTTATACCTGTGTTCTGCCAGCTCTAAATCAGCTATTTCTACTCCAGAAAGCAGCATACAGATCAGACTCTAAAACTACAGTCTGAACATTCGTCAACAGTTAAAAAGTTAAATGTAATTGTTAGGAAAGAAAGTGAAAAACAAGAAATCATAATCATAACACCAAACAAGTTCATTCCGCAGATATTTCTTGAACACTTCACACGGCTCCAGTCACCCAGCTTCAAAATAACCATATAAGAACTAGAGAAGCTGCAGAGGAGGCAGATGTCCTATAATTCCTCTAAGATGAGAAACAGAATAGAATAGAGTAGGGAAAAGGTGGTTATATTGAGATGTGAGAATTTTATAATCCTGAAAGCCATGAAGGTCATGAATAAGTTATTCCCTACTTCTGATAAGCACAAGACATAGCTGTCGTAGTGTTGCCAGTGAAATTAGCAGACAACAAAGTGAAGAAATGTTTTTTACACCATGTGTAATGAAAGAGAGGAACTGCTTGTCACAGGAGGCCAAAAATATAAATGACTTATGAAAGGCTAGGCACACTGCTAAAGGACAAGCCCACTTGAACTGCAAAGCCTGACAGTCTAGATAGAAACTCCAGTTCTAAATAATCAGCACTTATGCATTTTTTCTAAGTTGGAAGGTATGCATGGGGAATTGGATATATTTGCCTGGTATCTTATGATCTTTAACTATGTGTTACTGACCACTGTTCAAGGAAAACGTGGGACAAAAAATATCTTTGGTCTAGGCAATTTGGCTGCTCTCCATTCCCAATGTTAGCCTCAAGTGGGTATGCTTTGGTATATGAGTAATCTACCCCTGAAGTCTTTCAGATAATTGCCCACAGTTTCTTGAACAATATAGGAATCAAATTTCTGTCATAAGTAAGCATTCTAGCCTTGCCCTACACAGATGCCAGCATCTTGAAGTCATACATTCTACTTAAATACCATGTTTTTCCCACATAAAGACTAAACTATGGCTCTGCATCTCTACTATGGCTTCTGTAATTCCTTTATAACTTCACTTGTGTAAAAATTGGAATAGTACAACAGCAAGTCAGTCGCAGATTTTCATAAGCTCTGAAACAAGCTAGTAGTGGCATGCCTATTCTTCATAGATTAATATATATCACAGAGTAATGCGATATCTGTGACTTAATTAGAGCACCAATGACCACTGCATCAAACCTCTGAACTTCAATTTGCTTCTTGGGTTTGGAAAAGTATTCCTTTTTACATAAGCCTAACAGATTTGAATTTAAATTTCTGTTATATGTAAGCAGGGACATAAATATAAGGCTATTATGCTAAGGTAGTGAGTGACTTAACCCACCAAATATCACATTGTAAGTTTGATGGTATTAACAACAAAATATAAGATATAGAATACAGAAAATAAACCATAGACTATAGTATGCAACATGCAATGTATGAATTTGAGGGTAGCCTTCTATGACTACACAGTACTCATAGCCATAGAGTTATGTAAAATGACTGGGGAGGCCCTGAAGAGTTCATACCTTTATGTGAAAACAGAGGAAATTATATCTCTTTTATTCCTTGAGTGTGTTATTAGTACTGAGTGTTTTCCTGGTCTCTCACCTAAATTTACCTTGCCATAATTTATTTCCTTTGCTGCCTGTTTTATCTATGAAGCACAAGCAGAACAGTTTATTCTTTTTATCTCTAGACTTTGACATGGTTGAACACCTATCATATCTCCCCTTGGTTTCCTTTTCCTAGACTGAACAGTCCTGACACTTTCAATATCATTGCTGACCACTGCCTCAAAAGAAAACAAATATGAAGGGTTTAGAAGGGCACGAAAAGTCTCTTCACTGTGCCCAGTCAGAGCAATGATCAGACGCAACTTCACTCTTTACATCTCTAAATCACAGGGATTGCCGTGCTTGAACATTTCCTCCATGACAGGCAGTTCTGGAAGGCAACAGAGCAGCTCTTTCCCCCAGGAGAAAATCAGCAGTTTGAGTAGAAAATGTAGCTAAATGGGACTCATTGCTGAAGGTTCCTACTGTTTTGATTAAAACACTGGGGGTTAACGGGCTTTTGTCTGTGGTAAAGATCATACAGTTACTCTCATCTATGAGACTTCAACCACTGGAAAGAGAAAAAAAACCCCCAACACTCGATTTCTGGGTGCTGGTTAGTCATGACTAATGAGAGACTAATAGAGACTTGCTGTACCCTTCTACACGGCAAGCACAAATTACCGCCATTACTTCCCCTCCACCCCACCCAAACAACCCAACTTAAGACTTGTTACTTCGTACCCTTCCTCTGCACGCTCACTTGAAATGAACCTACACAAAGACAAGATCCCTGTAAATCTCATATTATTCTATACAGTAGCCTGCTTCACACAAGAGATGCAGAGCATTTCTACTCCAGGTGATAAAGAAAGTTTGGGTTTTACCTTCCCCAGGCAGTAAATGTTAGACTCGGACTGCCTGCATTACGAGAGAGATTTCCAACCCCCTCCACGCCCCTGAGAGGTGGCTACATAAAAGACAGCAGTGAGTTTTTGTATTGGAAGTATATGTACATATGTATATGGTTATACACATACGGGTACACACATATGGGTAGATATAAATACATATAACATACATATGATATACACTATATGTATGTATGACATACATGAGAAAAGAAGTTGGGCTATGTTGGATGTTCTTTAGTTTCTGCTCCTTCTAGGGTCTCAGGAAGGAATATAGACATTATTTTTCCTCGCTTTCCATCTCAGATTAGATTAGAGGAGATTTGTTTGCCAAACTGCTAGGGCAGTTCTGGCATAGGAGGCAGAATTACAGGTGCTGATACGTCAGACGTGGAGGAGTCTAGTGAGTGCAGGCACACGAGTGTGCAGCCCAGCCTTCCCAGGTAACCACTATGCGTGATGGAGCCCTGCTATCCTGGAGAGGGCTGAACACCTGCCTGTAGGAAGTCAATTAACTCCTTATTTTGCTTTGCTTGTGTTTGCAACTTTTGCTTTACTTATTAAACTGTCTTGATGTTAACCCACAAGTTTTTACACTTTTGCCCTTCCGACTCTCTCCCCCATCCCACTGGAGGGAGTGAGCAAGCAGTTGTGTGGGTCTTAGCTGCCTTCCAGGGTTAAACCATTACAGAGGGAAATGCCAGTCTTGTTGCTACAGAGAAGGTTAACAGAATATTCCGTATATGTTTTGATATCTTGAGTGTCCAAAAGAAAATGGAGTAGAGGCAAATAAAGGAATACAAATATAGGGAAAATGGAAACAGCAAAATGTTTTCCCCATTTTATTTTAAAATATATTTATACACACATGCAAACCTTATTAAGCCTGATTCTTTTGCATATAATTATGCATTACATTATAAAAAAATATATAGATAAAAGAAATGTTATTAGCTGCAAGCTCCCTTCCTCCTCCCTGGGAAATTTAAAGTTCTGATTGTTGCCATTGTAATAATATAAAGCCCAAAATAACCGTTTAGATCAGGTGAGGCCCTTTGGAAGGAAGATGAACATGGTGCTTCACAGAAAAAACTACTGCTGAACAAACCTAGTTCAAACTGGAGGTTGTTAGAGTTACTTATTTCCATCTTCAGAAAACAATCTTAGGAGTTCCTAGTAGATTTTATTAGTTTTTGGCAACAAAACTAAGTCAACTATGAGACTGATGAAGGAGAAATTTGGAACAGCCAAGAGGGAATAGAACCTATAATAAATCTTTGATATTTTAGGCCACATTTTCTGTCTTTTGGGTATATTCTTCCCATATTCTGTTGCCAAAAATCTAAATTACATCTATTTCTGTATTTTTTTTTATTTGTGGGCCTGTACAGAATGACATATTAAAGTGAAGAGGACATTTCCTAACTGACAATTCATTCTGAGTACAAACCAGCTGCAAATGAATGGGGAGCAGAGATACTAATGGGATTTTAAAATCAGAAATCAGAGCAAACAGATCAGGAGAATTTTGTTTGCTGTTTTTATTTTAGGAAAACATTGGGTTTGATTTAGGAGGCTTTGATCTAGGCCCAGTATCTGAACTGTAATTCTGGCAAGAATAGATATTCCAAGGCACATCCCCTAGAACAGCTTTTGAGGTGGAAATACTGTGAGAACATTTATACAGTTTGTCTACCAATGCCTACCCTACCCAAGAGCTGGAAAATCATAGTCTGGATAGTTTAAATAGTGGCTGAATATATGGGAGATGATTTTGAAAATTCCTGTTTAAAGGAGGAAAAAACCCAACAACCTTTTCTCCTTGGTCTGATTGTCTGTTTTCTCACCTTTGCTCACGAAGAACATGCATTTTAGTGCCATTTTTTGGTGGATTTTTATCAGAAAACTCACCTTAAAGTATTTCCTTGGTAGCCAGTAAAAATGGTCCTAGTATCAAAGTCTAAATCCTACACAAGTACATTGATAATTGATTAACTGTATTTTCTTGCAAAGCCAAGGCTGGCTTTCTGCTCGTTCTCCGCCTGTCAGTTCTGCTGTGAGAAAGCTAAATGGTGCTGAGGGCAGCACAATCACCTTCTTAAGCAAGAGGAACAAACCCTGCGTGTCCCAAGCTCACAGCATCCATGTAAGGACTACCCTGCCTCTGGAGTTCAAGGCACCAGGACTTGATGAGATCCTTACTGCATTGACAGATGGCTAGGCATCCCATGGGAAGATAAGGGAGATGGAAAATAGAGGGGAAATCTATGGAGTAGTGAGCAACCCTTAGCAATAACAGAACAGGCTCCCTCTTTCCTTCTCTCTTCATCTTTTCAATGTGTGTTGTTTTGTGTGCAAAGTGCATGCTCTCATGCTGGAAAGAAGCCAGGCCACAGAAAGATCTACAATAATTTTGCTGAAGTCTCTTTTGTTCGTCCCTAAAGTTGAGAAACCCCTTGGGACGTCTCATGTCTAGGGGAGTTACACTGCTACCTCTGTAAAACTATGTGACTACAACACTGAGAAGTCAGCAGTGGTCCATGCTGTACTACGTGAGGCTGGCTCAGGTTCCATGAGGGCAGGTACTTTTCTGAGGACTAACATTTGAAATTCACCAAGATTACATCTTCAAAGAGCTAGAATCAGGCTATGTACAATTTAAGAGAGTTTGTCTTTGCTAAGTAATCATCTAAGTAGGAGATAAGTGGAATGCATAAAATAGTACACATCCTCATGTACAATTTCACAAATACCATCGTAAATCACATCATAGACAGTACAGATTAATACCATGATTTTCAATGTAATGGAAATTCCTTTCGTTCCGCAGCCCCGTATGTTGTATCAATAAGAAACTTGGATGATATTTTTTTATTTTCCAACCATTTCCAATCATATCTATATCATGCTAAATGACGCTGCTTACATCTCTACACAGAAAGGTGTCATGACCAAATATTTCTTACAGTTACTGCCAAATATTAAAAAGGAGAAGAGAAAATTCATACAAAAATAATGTAAAAAAAAGTTAATGTTACAAAAGCAAATAATCAGAATCAGGAAATGCTGTAATTGAGGCCCCTCAGTAGTGGAGTGATGAAATAAGCTCCAGAGAGAAAGCATAAAAAGTTTAATTTAATGATAGTGACATATCATCACTAGTTGGCATGTGGGAGAAAACTGGTTTAGTTGAATAAAACATAATTTATGCTTGTTGTTTTTTATTGAAAAGCAATAGAGGTACTGTGTTAATATTGTCTTATCAAGTTCATATTAACATGAGGTTTAAATACTTATTTCTTTTAGATACCCTTGAAGTGGCAGTAAACAAAATGCAGACTATTAAATGCTATGTGAATCTGTTTGTGGGAGCTCTTTGAAAAGTAAATTAATACAGAAAGAATAACAGATTGCTTAAAAATTTCCTGCGTCAGCTACTTTTTGTGTACTGATTTCTAGAGTTCAGTTATACACCTGTGGCATGAGATCATCTGAAAGTGTTTTAGCCACGGTGGAAGATATGCATGTAGAGATGAACCCATTAAATTTGATGACACATTTGCTGCAGAATGAATACTGTCATTCATTTTGTGGTCAAAAAGAAAGGAAGGATCCAGACACTCTCACCAAATACCTGTGTAGCCTTGGGAAATATTGAACTTGGGAGTTCAAATATCACTTCTTCCAACTGCAATTCACATGCAATTCATTGCCCTTCTTATTGACTTAGGCCTTGTGCCCTAAAGTAGATGACATTTAGAAAAGACCTTTCTTCTTCCCTCCATTTAAAAAAAACAACAAACAAAATCATATTAGCTGACATCTCATGGAAGTCCAATGCTAGCTACAGAGCTAGCAAACAAAGTTTTGTTGTTCTCCCTTTAACAAGATCGAGAGGTAAAATCCAAGATTTCTCTTTAAACACTCTCTACAGTGTGATTTGGTTCTCCAGAAGTAATTTTCCTTTCCCATATTCCAATGGAAAACAGAAGAAAATACGTATCTCAGCTACACCAGATATTCATCCTAATGCAGATTTCTTCGTACTAATCTTAGCACACTAAACCCAGGAACTTTCCAAAGACAAGAAGTGTTTGTCAGTCTCGTGCATTGATCTGCAGATAATAAAAATAAGATCACTCTCAAGGAAATGATGACTTTAACACTGTCGGTGTGCACATAGGGTCTTGGCACATAAGTTTTCCACCTGTGCAGTTTATATTGATTCTGCATGTGCAAATATATTGGTATGTATATCTTATGTGTATATGTATATCTTATGTTTCTATATATATCTTATACAAAGTTATACACATAGTAGTCCAACTAGTAGCAAAAGCTGACCAGAAGAATGGGGTTTTTTATATTTTCAAAAAAATATTATTGATTTACAGATAATAGGCCAAGCTCTTGGATTTAGGAGGGATACGGGACCAGCATGAAATGTGGACAATTTTTGGAGTTAAGTTTAATTTAGGGTCTAGAACTTTTTTCTTTTTTTCTTACTTTCTAGCTCAGTGCCTGTATCACTAACTTCTCTTACATCCTTTTGCTTAATACGAGTTTTTTTGAAGTGGTTACATTTTTGCTTCAGCAATACTTCAGGAAAATGTGCTGATGAACTACTCTGCTACTAAAATACCAGATTTAGAAAGAAAGAAGGTTATCTCTTTCCTCCTTTTTCTTAAATTATGGGGTTATCTTCCATTTAGATCACAACTTTGGTTTGGTTCCCATGCAGATTGATGGGGTTTCATGCAGATTAACATGATTTATTAACAGCTGTTGGTACCTCCTACCTACCTACCTACCTGTTTGTACCCAAAGTGGGCAGTGCTGGGACACATTGCAACTTCTGATCTGGAAGCTGTACATACATTTCCTGTTCTTTCCTGCCTATGACAATGTTATACATTCATGTTATATGTTGTATTACATTAATGATGATGTTCTTAAATATTACATCCCAAGCAACCACCCTGAACTACTCTTTATAAATTCCTAACATGAGAAATCAGCCATGTATGCAAAAAATACAAAAATGTGATTTCTTTGAGCTTGGAAAAAATCTTTGTAGGATATATAAAACTGTGCCATTTATTTCATTTTTAATTCTGAAAAAATGACTCTTGATTACTGTCAAACAGCAATATCATTGACATATTCAGCCTGTTCAGATGAGCTCTTAATAGGATGACATGATTATTTATTGTTAATATTATCTAAGCCTATTGGATATCTCATAGGATACAAAAATGTGGAACTTAGCAAGAGAGTTATATTCTATCTTTTTTTTTTTTTTGTAAGTAATAGAGTTTAACCTCTCACCATCTTAAAATTTCTTTATCTGTTTTGCTTCATCCTTCTTGGTAACCACAATCTTTATCTTCTCATTTGAGCCAGACAAAATTTGTAGAAGATTAAGTTTCACTCCTCAGTCTTATTATGATATCAAACTCTGCACGTGCTGTGTTTTCACATTCTTCCAAAACAAACCATAGAAAAGTTTGTAAGTAAATAAGTAAATAAATAAATAAACAAGGATGATTACAGCAGAAGATGCAATTAATTTAAAAAATAGGTGTCTCAGGGTAAAAACATTTTAATTCAATATTACCCTCATTTGAATTCATAATGAAAGTAAGCAATTCTTGCTATTGCTCATAATTAGCACGATCTAATGCATAGATAAATACCTATTATGTAAGATTTTGTATAAAGTATAGCCAGTATGCCTTATTATATAAAATTAAAGAATGTTGTAAATACATTAAAAATCTCACAGTCAATGTCAACTACTGAAAATAATTGAAAAATAATGCAAGATCTTGTCACCTTACTTTTGTTACAAGTTCACAAGTCTTTATAGCTTCTTCAACATGTTTAATACAATGTAATAATGAAAAACTGAAAGCACTCAAAAGTGCTCCCTTGGGGCTCATTCCAAGCCCTTTTTCTTTTTCCTTTTTCATCATTCAGTCTTTCTGAAGCCCCTGGGACAACTACTTTAAAACAATCTGTGATGGTGTGATTTATATTTATATATCTAATGAAGCTTATTTCTTAATAATTATTCTGATTTAATTTAAATAACGCCCTATCTGTTATCTTGATTAGGATGGTCAAGGGAAATAGCTGTATACTTTACTATTAATTGTAAATCTGTGGTTGGTTAAAACACAAAATAACATGTCTTGGCAACAGCAGGTTTTCCTCTTTTGCATCAACGTTCTTCTCTCTGTATATTTTATCACTTCTTCCACACAGTGATAAATAAATAAATAAACTTTGTTTAAGTATAGTTCAAAAACATAAAGGATTACATTTGCAAGTGATGAAAGCAAGAAACATTTGCAGTGGTCAAAACTGTATGCAAAAGGATTACAAAAGGAAGTCAAGGTTTAGTTAGGTAACAGAATGCAGAAAATTTTATAGTAATTATTCACAGAGAGAAGAAAATAGAAAAATTTTGGGTAAAACCAACCACAAAAATGGGAAAAAATTAGATTAAAAAAGATCCTTAATCAATTTTCTTTGTTTATGCTAACTTACCTGGTAGTGTATGACGAAGAGATTTTGGCTACCCAGATATAGCTGCTTATTACTACATCCACAGATACATACACACAAATAAGACCACTCCATGTTCCACAGATTAGCCACTGTTAGAAGGATAAAACACATGTTCTATTAGACGTTGTAAATGCTAGAAAAGCCAATCAAAGAATCCAGAGAAGAAATTACTTTGACTGTATGAAGGAAAGGTGTAACAGGATGCATCATGAACCAAGCAGCACTCTTTAGTCCATGCCACTGGGTTTGTAGTTCTTGTGTTAAACATCAACTATTGTTTTGCTGCTGCTTCACAATACTTATAACAAGTTTGACATTAAGAAATCTAATAAATAAAGCAAAAATATGTGTTAGAAATTAGGAACATTTAATAATAGGAAAGGAAGTCCTAAAAACACTTGAATAATAGTATCTTCAGACATCATTTGTTCTTTAAAATTAGCTGCTATTATTACTCACCAAATGCCAGTAGTACACCATCTAAGGAATTACTACATTTAAATGTCTTTACTACAATAACTGTGGTGCTACAAGAAAAATTGGGGAAAAAAAAAACAGATCAGGAACGTTCTTCTCTTTAAACAAACCCTGATTAAGGCTTGTTAAAAATATAGTCTCATAATGGCTCTTTTCTTAAATACAAGGTTCTGTGGATCAAGTTCTCAATAGAGGTGAAATTAAAGACATGAAGCTTGGCAATTTTCTTAGTGTAATTTGGTTTGTATACACTAATAGATAAACACACACCAGTTTGTGTACTCCATTAGATATCCCTACTGTCCAGTCAAAAGAAAAAAAAAGCACCCTTCCAGTGATTCAGACTTTTGTACTGTGGAACTGTTTTGACTGATCAAATTTAACACTGATGAGAAAGGAGGAGCCTAGTATGGCTTTTATGAACTTAATGTAACAAGTGTGATGTCATCATGGAATTGTATTATGTGCAAAATGAAAGCCATGCAACGGCTTTATGCACATCACGTTGGAGATGATGACAATGCGTATACACTGGAAGACTAAATTCCACCAGAAACCTCTTCACATATAAATCCCATGTGAAGTGGTATCACAATTTGAAAAAAAACGTAAAAATTTTACAGAATAAAGAGCAATGATAACATAGAGGTATCCCGATAATGAAAACCATCTCTGATGAGCCAGACCCACAGCTCAGAAAAGGATGTATAAGCACCCACATAACTCTAGGATAAAATGGATTGTGAGCAGAGGAACATTTTTTCAGTATTTTTACACTTGCCCAGGTAAACCTGAAAGACAATGTCTGACTGAGTACAACCCATTGGCTATCTCCTTAGATCTTTTTACTTTAAATATGCAGCAGTGCCAAAGAGGGGAGGGACACAGATCTCTCTGAATAAAAACTGTGTTAACTTTCTTTGGAATGGCAAAGCAAGACTTGTTGGCAGGGAGCAGCAAATGTGTACAGAGGTACTATGACTTTTGAAATGGAAGGCAGATGGACCAGTACAGTCATTTACATAGACATATCACCTTGACTTAATCTCTGCCCCACACACCTTTGCAACCTTCATCCTAAAAACAGGAGTCTTATTAACATGGTAACACACCAGTCTTCAGAGAAAGTTGGTCACATAAGAAATCTCTTCTGCTCAAAGCCTGGGAAACCGCTCCCAGCTGAAGTTTGGGGGACTTTATATAAAAGTTGCTTTTGCCAAAACTCCTCTCCCAAGAAAGGATATCAGCACTAATCCAGCAACGAACAGTGCAGCGTTTCTTCTAAGACTGAATATTCTATTTGCTGACCAAAACCAATGTACATACCTGTTCAACAGTTGGACAGTTTTCTTGGTAGACATAATACCAGAGAAAGGGGATAAGAGTAATACCTCAGGTCATTAATTTCTCTAACTATGTCTTCTTGAAATCTATTTTAAAGAAAAAACACAGTTGTTAAAAGTTAGAAAATCAGTATTTACAAATTTACTTGACATAGGTCAACAATCAGAGTGATTTCAATGCAAGGCCTTTTAGGACATAATAGTTATAGTAAATGTAAAGTCCTAGTAATCATTATTTTTTAAAGCAGGCAAAGCTTGGCTGAACTAGAAAACTAAAACAAATACATGGCAATGATTTGAAACACTAGGAAACAACCTAGAAAGAGATAGGAGAGAAACTTAAAGCATGAACGGTGATACATAAATATATATAAATGTATTAGCACTGTAAGTTACATGTAAAACTAACAGTGAATTCTAACTGAAGTATAAGAAACATCCTATTATGAGTCAACATTTGCTCTGTGCTGTTTGGAATACTATATTGAGCTCTGGGCATCTCCATACCATGAAGATATTGACGAATTAGAGGGAGTGCAAAAAGCACCAGCAAAAATAGTCAGGAAAGAACAATTGACTTGTGAGAAAAAATTGACTCATTAGGAGGAAGTATTTGGAGTGCATAATTAAGTGTGCAGTTAGTTCCTGTGGTGAAATCTATTTTTTAACCTCTGAGAAATTTACATAGAAAAACTAGCATTGTATAAAAATAAAAACAGGTTTTCTGAAGATCACTGAAGGTTTTCTCTTTTTTTCTTTTTTTCCAAACTTAGGAAAAATTGGTTTTGCATTACAGGTCAGTCCATTACATGAACATGATATTACAACCCTCAGTTGCCCTTATATGTGATCTGTTGAGTTGCCCTTTGTTTTTAACAGTCACAATCAAGCAAAGTAATTAAAGGTCTGCTAGGACTGCTGGCAACGACCTCTGTATTTGCTTTGCTAATGCTTCCTATTTTGAAGATTTTCCAGGACTTCTTTTAGTAGCTTGAGCACCTTGATTTTTTATTTCTGACTTTGGTTAGAGAAAGGTACAAGTTGGGGAAATGACTTGTTTCAGGAAATTGTTTCCTTGTTTCAGGAAATTTCTTATCACCACTTCCCCCCATGTTCTTCAATAAGGTGATGACAGTGTATCATAGTCGTAAATGGATAATCAACAGAGTTTCTCCCATGCTGGTACTTGCCTGGAAAAGGAACCTCTCCTCCACATTGCTATGTGAATAAGAGAGGTGCAATCAAGAGGGGTACAGAAACAGAGATCTGAGGATGACATTTGAAAAATCTGTGATGGATTGTGTCCTCCTAATATTGGATGGGGAACTCGCTACAGGAACACATAAGAGAGTTTGTGTTCACCTGATTCTTTAATTCTTACCAAAACAAAAGCTACAACATAACACCTAGAAAACTACAGATTTTGACTGGTGGTAGTGGGCTGCTATTTTAAAAGGACTAGGTTTCAAAATGTCTGATTTCAAAAGGATGTCTTTATTGACTTTACATTGTTGTGCGTATTTATATTCCTCCTAGACACACCTATACATTCCTCCTGGCACACCTATACTGTTTTCAGTAAATTAGAATGAAGAGCAAAATCTCGTACTTACTGGCCTGTTGTGTTCTGTAGGTGCTGAGCAAGAGAGTGTTGTCACCAATGCATGAGGTACAAACAGGGAATGAGAAAGGACTTAAGAGGTGGCCTAAAGATGGGCTGAAGTATGAATGTGGGAAAACTGAAGGTCCTGACTAATTTTCTGGGGAATGTATCTTTCTGATTTCAAATCTAGTGATAATAGTGACCATGAAATTAGAGAAAAGATATGCTTGATATGCTTCTACAAGAACTTGATGAGTTATAACTACGCTCCAGTCTTAGGTTTTGCTCTGCTGTTCTGCTTGCCAGAAGGCTCTGACAAACACTCCTAGAATGATAGAATAGTTTGGATTGGAAGGGACCTTTAAAGGCCATCTAGTCCAACCCGCCTGCGATGTGCAGGGACATCTTCAACTAGATCAGGTTGTTCAGAATCGCATCCAACCTGACCTTGTGAATGTTGACCTTGAACCTTCTCTTTGGTGCTTCTTGCACAATTTGTGCTTCTAATACTTCAGAAAGTTTGTGAATCAGCCTTCCTCCTCTTCCAAGGCACACCCTTCATGTCCACAAGATTTCTTACAATTACTTCTTTCATACTGCACATGTTTCTAAAGATGGATGTTCTTTCTCTTGTGCTCTCTTGAGTAGGAAATATAAGATGGTTGGACACGACTGAGTTACTGTATACATCTCTCCATTTCCAAGGTATGATCTCCATCTATATTTACCTACTCCTTTATGAATGTTTGTTTACAGGTCATGCTAACTGGACACTTAGGTGTCACATGGAGTCAGACAAAACTAATTATTTTCTTGACACTCCTCTTCCATTTCTACTAGATTGCTTAATTTCCACATCATATTAAAAATGTGAGCACTATTCTTCTCCTGCACATCAATATCTACCATGATTATATATTGATAATATTGAAAATAGAGATACGAGATTGTATTACAAGGATTTATTTTTTTTTAAGTAAGAAAAACTCAAAATCAGCTCTGAAACTCCACTCTCAATTTACAAAATGTGTGTAGGTATTGTTACATACGTCATATATTAGACTACATACTGGTATGGAATCCTGTACAACTGCAAGGTTAAATGGTGACAGCCAAGTTTTGACTGCAAAAGACCTTGGTCTGTCTGGCAAATTAAATTCTTAAACTTTATTTATTCATGATGGTAGACTTAAAATGGCCAGTCAGACTTTTATTACAATGCAATAATTTACAGCCACTTCTTGAGCAGTCATACATTATGCCAAAGCCTTAAAAATAATTTTAATCTCCGGCTAACTGTATTTTAAAATGAAAAGAATAATAGACGCTCAAACATGCAGTGATTTAAACTCAAATGATATAATCCCTTGTTAAAGAAAAAACACAACACCCCAAAATATTTTTCCTATTTTTACCTATGCAATATTAGTGGGGATTATTTTTTAATCGAACATGAAACAAGTTCCAGTATTTATTGATGTTTTACTTTTTTTTTTTTAAACTGAATCCATGTTTTCTAATCATTGTCTGTTTTCAGAAAAATGCCTGCTAAAAAGTTTAGACATGGTAGTTCAACTGTAAGCTTCTGGGGACATCCACGTTGTATTATGCTTGGCTTAGAATGAGCAACTCCTGCTAGATTCAGCAAAAATAAAGCACAATGACCTCTTCAGCTGGACAGTTGAGCAGCTGGTCTATAACTTAAGCAGAGTTTTGCTTTATGCTTTCTAAACTGTCCTGGGGATTGAATAGACAACATATAAAAATATGACAGGAAGATGATGGATTATGGGTCATAAGTCTCATTTCAGCCATACAAATAAAACATCATGCTTGTGTGTTATAATAATACATTTAATGGACAGAAATTAGCAGATGTTGATTGCATTCTAGTGCACACAGCATACCAAAAATCACAGAGGAATGTTTAAAAGATTGTAAAGAGACTGTATCATTGGATGCCTGTAAAGCAGAGTTAAAGTAGCAAAACCACAGGAAAGACAGTTTGGTGGTTGTCTGGCTTTGGTTTAATCATTCCTCTCTGCCAAATGCAGTCATTAAAGTGTAACAACAATTGTATGCATTTTAGTTTAAAGTGAATGGTAATGCTTTTTCTGCCCCTTCCTAAGTAATACTTTATAGCTGTCAAAACATAAGGTTGTGGCAGACTCTTCTTAAAATAAAACTTCAAGACAAACTTTGGAAAGTAAGTATGAATGGAACTTTGTAGTTCAGTGCCATTCAGAATTCTATAAATTATCCAATATAACATATAAAACCACCAAGATTTGGCCCTGTTCAGTTACAACTTGGAACAAGCTTTTATACATAATACACATATGCACACAACGAAAAATGCAGTTTCATGCAAGAACGACCTCTTTAAAAGTTCAGATGTGAAAGCTAGATTTACTTCTTTAAAAGAAAGACTTCTGTGTACAGTATGTGTTGAAATCCACCTTAACACTTTTTCCAGTCAGTTAACATTTATTTTCAGGAGCCTGTGAATCTTTTCAATTTTAGAATTCTATCACCATTCACTGAATTTCAAAATTCCCTCCTTCTATATAGGGCTACATGCAGTAACCTTTGTCCTTGGCCAAACCCAGACTTAGTGACAGAACTAATGGGTGTGCTCTCTGTTTTCATTAAGAAATTGATGAGATCTGGATATAAGATTTTTTTGGCCTCTTCCCAATCATATAACTAGACCATCTGTATTAGCATTATCTGCCATAGATTCATTTAAAAGTGGATTTAGAAATGTAGTCCAATTCAATCAGATAATCATGAGCTAATATATGTAGCAAAGATTGCTTTGTAGATGTACATATTATATTGAATTTGCATGTACTTTACTGGAAATACAGGAATTCTAAGAAAAAATGTACAAATTATTGTAATGTAGAATAAAGATTTTATGTGTCTGTGCTGTTGATTTTATCACATTGCATGCCTCACAGTGAATGGCAGCCCAGAGTAGGGTATGTGTTGAGGTGTTAACAGCCTAGTTTAGATTTACATTTGCTTTAATTTTTCTTCATGGCCATGGCTATTGTAGGCTTGACTTACGGTGAAAGAAAGGATGAAAAGTCCATGAATGGTCATTGCATGTAACACATTGTAACATGAAGACTTCTACCAGTTTTGCAACACAATTTAAAACAAAAGCGTAGAAACCAGATGGAGACTGTCCATCTCCATTAGTTCTTAAAACTCCTTTCAGGTGTGGATTAACATGAAGGGAATTCCTCAAAGGTTAACTATAAGAAGGACACTAGATGGTTATTAACAGTGGAGACTTACTTTAATTATAATTTTCACATTTTTTATTTGGGCTTTCTGCATGAAATTTCTGAATCAGAGAAAACCTCAAATAATCACTTCTGATCTATACATTTTGTTTTCAAGTGTCTATCTGAACGTTCTCCCAATGTCCCCAATGAAACAAGTTGGCAGAAAGTATCAGGACATGCTATTGTGGTATTGTCATTCATTAGAAAGTACAGCCAAAAGTTGTAGGAACAGGTGACTGTTTCAGGTCTCAAGATATTTCCATCTTTCAGTACTTTGGGAATACCACCAATATTTAGTGACGCATTTTAGTTCTTTCAAGTATCTACAAATTCTACCTACTCATTATAAATTGACGTTGTGTAAAACTGGAAAGATTGCAGTAATTTGTCTTAAAATCTGAACAGTGATTATGTGACTTTGCACCTTGTTTTTCCCTTTGAAGTCTTAGCTTGTATTAGGATCACCGTATTTTTCTATTATCTGCAAAATCACTGGCTGCATCGAAGGGCTGGATAGGAATTTGTTGTTCATTTACTTTTTCAATACAAGTACAAGAATCTATATAATGAAATTTAGAAAAGCCATGTTCAAAACACACAAAGGGATGTGCAATAAGTAGTAGATCTGTGGAACTCATTGCCAAAGGGCATTGTGGATATTAAAGGTTTACATGATTCCAAGGACAGTAGACGAATTTCATGGAAGAAGTGTGTTGAGGATTACTAATAGAGAGAAACCATATTCAACTTAGGATGGCTCCTGAGCTACAGGTAGTCAGGGACTTAAGTCTACTCAAGAGAAATAGCATACCTTTTTTTACCTCTATTCCTACTCTTGTGAAGGTACACATATTTGGTCATTGCTGGAGAAAGAATTCTTCTTTACATGGACTTCTAGCCTGATTTGGTACAGCCATTCTTTAAACAATCTTCTGCTTTTCATTTGACCTAGACTATTTTCTCAGTGCCATATCCTTTTCTGTATTGGAATGATCGATTCATAGGAGAAAACTTTTTCAGTTCCCAGAATTTTCTGTTCATTGTGCTAACAAGTTAATGTGTATGATTTACTGTTCTTCAGAGAATTTCTGAGCATTGTAAGATCTTATGGTAGGCACTGAGATGAGGTATATTCAGACTGAACTTTGTACTTCTACCCAAAATGCCTTTTCCCAGATTTGTTGCTGATGCATCTACTTCAAAGTAGTCATTTCTGCAGAAGAAAAATGTTGTAAAATAAACAAACATTGCAATATGTAAATAAAATCTGAATGCAAATACAACTGTGAAATTTTAATGATCTATCAGTTCTAGGTATTTTGTACTACGCTATAAATGGCAATTTGAAATTTGTTAGCTTTGCATGCATTTCTAAAATAAAACTATTAGAGTTCTGTTTAAACCCTTTAGAATTACAAATAAAGAAGGAAAAATCTATTAAAGTCATAAGCATTCAAAATTTTCCCTAGATTTTAATTCCTTATTTTGAGTAATTTTTTTTTGAAAGTCAGACCCAATGACACGCACTATGCTCTGTCTCACAGTTGACAATACAGTGCCATCAAAATCATAATTGTTAAAAAAAGAAAGATTAAACATCTTACTCTACAAGTAATACATAATGTCATATACCTATTAGTAAGAAGGCCCATCTTCTATGACCAAAGAGAATAACCTGATTTGAACTAGAAGAACTGAATAGAATTGTTAAACAACCCTTTGCATTTTAAGCAACATTTAATTAGAAACACACTTTAACCACCAAAATGATAAAAATCCAAGAGATTAAAATTTGAGTGTCAATTATCATAAAATTCATCATTGTAATTCTTATTAAAACTCAGTGTTTAGATAGGTAATGATTTTATAATACGGCAATTTGCATAAGGAGCCCTGAGATGGCTTATTATTTCGATCCTACACAATTACAATTCTAGCTCCATACATCAGAGCTCTTAGCAATGTAAAATCACTGTGCTAATTAATAAGCCATTTACTGACTGCAGCTAGTTATGGTGGTCCTGCAGCTGACCTTACGGAAGATGAGCCATCTCTGAAGTGCCTGTGTGTAACTACAAACATAATGATGTGCCAGGAGGGAATCATTAAAAATAATTTACACAAGCCTTCATTTACAAGATCTTTTGATAGCATGCTTCCCCGGTGTTTAGATCCACAGTGCAACCCCGACCATTTGGAAAGTGCCAAGCAGGAGAGCGAACGAGGATACCTAAGTGGTTAATTAAGAGCCATTCGGACGCCACAAGAGCCTCCTGAAAAATCCCTCTGATGTCTACTGTGTCAAATGTCTCTCACAGGCAAAACCACAAGAGGTAGCTGCCATAGCAGGCTAATTATTGGGGACCGGGAGCAGCTGAGAACGGCCTGTCACCGAGCGCTTGCTGTGAGCACCCAAGCCCAGGACTGAGCAGAGGCAGAGCACGCTTTTGTGTCGTTGGACTTGAGAGGAACAGTGGAAATGAGAGACTGTGATAATCAGAAGTGATTGAATAAGCCATGAAAGCGTGCAGTTGTAGATGAAATTATTTGCTTGTGCTGTTTGATGTATTTTGTAACTTTTTACACTTTACCGTTATTCCACTTCCAACACGTGTTTTTTTAAGACTTTCATTCTGAATGCTTTTAAGAAAACAATAACTTACAAAGGCCTTATAGGGATGAGAAAGGATTTCAAAACATCAAAGATAATTTTTATGACATAAAAATAATTTCAAACTACATAAAAAGAACCATACGGATATTTTTTTTAAAGAAAATCACGTTTAATCACACTACATCGTGAGACTACAGGAGAAAATATGAACATACACACAAAACAGTCTTCTAATTTCAGTACAGTCAGAACAACTAACAAGACTAAAAGAATATGTCACAGCCTTCCTCACAGCAGCTAGAAATGAACGTAATAAAACACGAAACTTGTGACTTACTTTTTGTTCCCGTAAGTCCCTGCAAGGTAGAGGAACAGAGCTGTTTCTTTGTGTGGCATTTTATTAGTTTAGGGGCATTCAATTGGTTTACTGACCTACAAGGGATTTTCCAAATCTGCATGGGGGATATGTGTTCTTTTTGCCAGCTTGTTTGTTCATTATGCAGCTAAGAGCAAGTGGTTCATACTCTTAGTGTGCAGACACTTTCAAGGCTGTCTGATACCTTATAAGTTTATTTTCTGAGGTGCCTTGCACAAGTGTTATGTGGGAAAGCAGCGTGAACACATTTCTTGTGTGATCCTTGCTAGTGCATTGTGGCTGAGTGCCAGGACTGGGACTGCAAAGAATTAGTTTACTAAAGGCAGAGGTGGCAATGTAGTTGCTCTGTGCCTGTGTTTGTGTGTCTGCAGGTATTTGGGAGAAAGAGAGAAAGAGGAACCCACTGTGTGCTTGGCATCTTATCAATGATACTGACAGGGTTTATAAGTTTGCATGTGTGATTTTTTGAAATATAGCCCATTTTGCCAACTTTATTGTAGTAAGAGGGGAATTACTTTTTTTCTAGATGGAAACCTTCAGGATCCTTCAGGATCTCTGTGATGTGTTCATTTGAAAGGCATTAGACTTACTTTGCCTCATTTTTAAAAGAGCTATATAAATAAATTCTAAAGAATTAGAAAACAACTACCTATTTCTTTTATAACCACGTTCTTTTGCAGAAGGAAAATATTATTTTTATAATAACACTACATGTTTCTCAAAGGCATTAAAGAGATGGCTTTCTTTCTAAAACTCTCAGATCATTCTGCATAAATGAATTGAGTAGAATTCATCTCTCCTTGCTACAAATAAGATGCATTGTTCAAGGCAATAATTTGGCCTCCTTCTGTAATCAGTGGAGACAGACAGCTTCAAAAGGGAGGTGGGTTCAAGCCAGCTACATTACACCTCTCTCATTAGACAAGACAAATCACTCTCACTCTCTCCCCACAGAGTGGGAATCAGCAGCCAGATTGGTCCCTTAATTTTTTTAAGTGGCTAAAATTCTACTTTTCTTTAGTTTATCTGTAGCCTGTAGAAGTGGTAAGAAATGCAGCTGTACATCACAGAGCAGAGGACCATGACACAGAGGAAAAATTGGAGAAGCAGTGCCACGAATACAGCCTCGATCCTGATGACTTCCAGGCTTCACTGGCTCTATACTGTTCGTAAGTATAGAGAGACAGTGGGGCAAAACCTCAGCCTGTAGTTCCACCCTGCAGTCTTGTAGGAAGGCAGAATCACATGAAGTGATGTGAGCTTTCATGGCTATTGTCCTCAGCTGGAAACATGACAATCACTTTCCTCTGGGCCATCATTACCAGCAACAGCTTCATATAGTTTAAACCAACATTTCTTGTCAAACACCAGTTTATGATGAAACAACTAACCATCTGTTTAACTAACCCAGGCATATGCAGTGCTCTTGCAGAACTTTTTTTGTATTATTATTTTTCAGCCTACTCCACTTGTTGTGGCTGGTGACATTGTTGCTGGCTTTACTGGCAAGCAAAATGAGAGACGATAGTATGCTGAGGCCTTCACAAAATAATACCAGCAATCAAAATTTGACCAAATTAGTGACTGGCTTATCATCAAGTTCATACTACATTTGAATAATTCTGTACCATTGAAAAGTTGCAAACTCTAATTAGCGTGCCCTATTCTTTGATCTAAGAGGCACAGATAACAGCCAACATTGTCAGGTGAACTACATAACCTGTAGATACCTCTGAGTAGTACAAAAATCAGTAAAACAAACTGTATTTTGAATGCAGCCTTCCAATCTTGCATTCATAAGGAAGAAGAAGAGATAATAGTAGATCAACTATTATTCAGTGATTTTTTTCTGTACACGCATTGAGATGCATGTTTGCCCGTGATTGTATGAAAAGGATCTTACAGAGTTAGAAGTTTAAAGATGATTTCATAATATCTGTGTTTGCTGGATTATTTGTCTGAGACACAGACCTTTTTAAAGACACCAGTATGGTTAAAAGCTAAATGTCTTGCTTTCAAAGTGACAACAGTCAACATGTCAAACAAATTACATTGTTCATCTAGGGCAGCTAATGCCCATCTACTTAACACGAAAAGAGACTTGAAAAATACAGCACATGGCACTGTCATGACACATATAATAAACAGAAGTTCTTGTCCTTACATACCTTTGTTGCTAACTTTGTTTTTAATATGTTGAGTCTTTATTCTTAATAGATCTAAGAGTATATTGACAATGAAAAGATGTGCAGTGCAAAGAGAAAACCAGTTGTTTTATGATGCAGCAAAGGACATTTTCTTGAACTCATAACTGTAGTGGCATTAGAAAAAGGAGCTAAAAAAGATCGGTCATTTCTGCTGATATGGTGTTAAACTCCCAAAATGGAGAATATTTCCAGACTTAAATCTACAGCCAGGTGAGCTTTTGAAAGGAAAAGGGGAAATTCATGCTTCCAGTTTAACAAAATTGATTTTAAGTTTAAAAAACTAACCATGTCTGCTTGTCTTTATCATATACATAATCCCACTGAATCCAGGAGAGGTGCTCTTGTGAGTGAGGGAAATCCCATACAGGTTTAACTTTGTGCCTAATGCCAGCCCAGATGCTGCTCTGATTAAAGTCAGCAATGAAAACGCTTGTTACTCTGACTGATGCAAGATGAGACCAGTTGTGAAGTGTTGGTGAACCTTTCTTAATTCTGCTGGATTTCCACACATTGTAGATCAGGCCCTAAATTATCTAACTTCATCCTGGCCTCAAGTGTGAAGTCATTCCCTGGGGAAAATCTCCACTCAAATCACTAATATTTCTGCATGGGAAAGGATTGCAAGAGCAGATGTTAATGTTTGCCTTGAGGAATATCCAACATATTTGAGCAATCACAACATATAGTGAGATGGAAAGATAACACCAGAATAAAACAAATGCCTTTCTAAGTGCCCATTCTTCACTATGTTTGGGTTATCTTATTTAGGAGGAAGCATTGTACTCCCTGAAGATCATCACCTGTCATTAAAAAAGAATCTGTGACTGCACACCTACATGATTTTAGGGAGAGGGGAACACTTTTGTGCATTCTCTTTTTTTATATGTGTACAATGAAGTAAAACTTCATTTCCTCTTCCTTCATCCCTGCTTTTTTGTTCTTTTTTTAAAGAAAATCAGTTCCATAAAGCCAATAGTTAATAAATGTTTCATACTTATATGTAAAACAAACAGGTTCTATTTTTATAAATATAGTATAATCTTGCTGTCTTAAAATGACTGGGACAAACAACCTTTATTATATTTTATATCATTAGTATTCAATTCAGGTTGAAAATTAAAGTTTCTACATTTAATACCATGTTTTGATTCTTGCCAAGCTTCAGGAATTTTAGTGAAAAAATAATGCCAATGGAGTGCCAGAAAACGCTTCCTTGAAGAGGGCCGTGAAATGTATTTTTAAAGCATCACCGTAGCCACTACCTGTAAATTTGGAAAGACAATCAGTCAAAGGTCCCAGGCTAACTTCTTGTGTAGTCAACAATAATCTTTTCTGGACTTGATAGAGCTTTATCCAGCCTATGGTTATTAGAGACACAAACTGTGCAATTGTTCAGTCAGTTGATATATAGGAATTTAACAGAGATCCTAAAGGTAAAGTACATGTTTTCAACTCCTCTAGTGCTAGATCAGCTGAAGGGACAAACCCAGCAATATTTTATTCTAAATATATAGAATAAAGCAACAGCGCCTTAAACAAATAAGTCCTAATACGGGTTGTACGTTTCTAATGTTTATGTATGAAATATATCTGATATGATAAAAAAGATTTTTCTCTTATTTTTCCCCTTTTAAAATTCACAAGTACATAAGAAATGATTGAACAAAATAAGGGTGATCTTAATCACTTAAAGGAGTTAAACATGTTCTTGTCTCCAGCTAAATATAAGCAAGACAATTCTTCACTGTATTCTATAACAGTTATTTTATCTTCATTGGCAGTTTCTGAAGAACTGGTCAGCCCTTTTAATTTATAGCAAATTCTTTTCTTCATTGTTCTTCAAATGCATACAGTAACTTTCCAAACTCTTTTTCTGAACAAAAGAAAATGTAAAATCTGCTTCCTTGCTGTACTCTTAAATATATTCAACAGGATGCAGCAACTTTTTTTTTATTATTATTTTAGATGTAGATTTAAGTTTGGAGAAAATAGAAGGCGATCTCCAAGGAATGGACACCTTAATTCCTTTAAATTAACATATGTAAATACTTTCTTGGGTAAGTTGCTTATTATACCACAACTATTTATAACACAAATCACTTCCAGTAAGAACAGAGAAGTATGAAAACACATTCTTGCTCTGATAACAATTTTTGAATCACAATGAGAGTGTCTGGACCATTAAAAGCTTCATCTTGAATCTATAGCAGTCAAGCAAAAATTCAATCGATTTTCAGACAGGTCTATATAGTAGTAGTCAACGGCTTATTCAGTCCTGCAGAATTTGAGTTTTCCACAACACAGATGGAAAAGTAAAAGAAAATATTTGTATGAAATTGCCCAGACAAATAACTTCTATAAAAGTATGATACAATCTTATAAATAACCATGCAGGAGAGGATGGTCATTGCAAGAACACTTTGGGGAATGGAGAATTTCATAGGATAGGAGTTGGGGAATCGTTGCTCTTCAGTATGTTCTGATTACATTTTCTCATCTTTTCCATATTCCATAGTGGTAATAACAGCTAGAACCTGGAAGCTAAGGCATACTGTATCTGGTTCTACTTTCTTACCCCTTGTGATCTGAATTCTTATTTCTCACGGTATTGTCATCAATGGGAGTGAATATTCTGGGGTTTTTCTACCTTTTCAGTCTCCTATTCTGGTGGTCAATGGTATATATTACTCTCAGTTCTCCTCTTGCAAGGCACAAAGTCAAATAAGTATTAAATGCATGTTATCATATAACATGCAATCACCGTATTTCCATTAATATGGTGACTGCCTGGTGATAGACAAAAAATATGCTGAAATAAAGCTGTCTTGGTTTAAAATGGAATGACAATGTGGAGACTAAATGGATTGAGATACCAAAACATTTTAATCACAGATATATGCAATTTTATGAATTACACAGCTTCCCTGTTCTGTGGGAAAAACAGAGCAATGCAGAGGAAAGTGGGTGGTTACAGCCATTACCGTGCATCTCCTGTAGCTTCAAGTACCCTTGTTCTCTCAGGCATCTCCAGAGGTCAAAGGGATAGTCCCAAATCCTGGTACAGTGCTCAGGGGTCTTCCAAGCTGTCTTCACAAATGACTCTGACCACTAAAGTGTACAGACTGGGTGGAAAACATCGATTCTTGATTGTCTTGTTCTTGCACTTGGTGGCTAAATACCAGCTCTTGCTGCTGCTGCTGCTCACAGTGTGCTCCTTTTGAAGAGTCTCCACATGTTCCCAACTTTCTCAGTGATAGACAGGTCGTTTATGCTGAAGTTATTTCCTTATTCTTATAACTAGACTATTCCCTTATCCTATAGGGTTAACTTAAGGTCATACATATTGACCTTAACACTAACATTAACACTATTGTCAACTAAGCCAAACTTATGCTAACTGCTGCAGAAAGGAAGGAAGGAAAGAGGTTCTCTTGGGAAATAATCAACTCTTGCATGGTGTAAGTGGTATTTGGTGATGCTTCCGTCTCCTTATGTCTTGCTTAAACCACATAGCATCTAGTGTGGGTACTGTATCTTACAGTAGAAAAGCCTCCATATAGAAAAGGAATTCTCAAATGGGTAGTGGAGTCTTTGTCGTATTGTTCTCCTCTATCTCATACTGGCTCTGAAAAAAAACGAAAATTCATCTTGTAGATATACCAGTGGAGTACAGAAATATGTGAATAATAGAAAAAGATAGATATGGAAGAGGGAAAAAAAAGCAGGTTTGTTCTATTTTTACTTATGTTTAACATAAACAAGACATTTTTTGTGGTACTTCCGTGTTCAAAAAATCATATTGAGGCAAGATATTAAGAAGATACTAAATAAGGTTAAGAGGAAGCAGGAGGCAGGTATTGCTACTGGGGAAGTAGAGGTTGTTCTGCTGTTGGGAGGCGGGGAGGTACCTGCAGACAACCAGTAAGTACTGTAATCAGGAGCTGACTACCTTTCTTTGTTACAACAACTGAGAATAGAAGAGGAAGAAGCTAAGGGAAGTGGTATGTAAGGAAGACCATACAACCCACCCAAGAACCATACAAGCCAAGTTAATTTATTTGTATGGAAGCTTGGTTGTTTCACAGAGATAATTTCAGACATATACATTACTGTGGGAATGGCATAACTTCAGCCAGT
>NW_010557235.1:31178-56178 GCF_000687285.1 Phaethon lepturus | reverse complement strand
AAACCATTTTTTAGCTACATTGCTTCTCTCATCCTCATCTCCTTCAATCCTGTAGTTCTGTAAGTTTTAACTGCAAAATTAAACCTAATGCTTCTCTTTTTCCAAAATACAGATAAGGACAAAGCATTGTAGTTATTTACTCTCACTGATATGTTTTCCTTTTTCTTTCCTTTTTCATTTTTTTTTTTTATATGAAATGCAGGAGGTTTTCCTTGTATTTCACCACAGAAAGGAAAGGCGAGCTTTCCTAGTTGTCCATATAATTTCAGGAAATCTATTCAGCTGCCTACTGCGTGCAACTGTAAATACTTGATAAACAGATTGTGCTCATTTCTTTTTACTTCTGTTTCTAAAATTAAAGCTAATGTCTACTCTCTTTATCAGCTTAAAATTCAGAAAACAAATTTTCACATTCAATTAATCTTACACTCCTTGATTAATGTAAAAATAATATTTACCTTCACATATCCATTGCATATTATACTGCTGCGTGAATGTAAAAATGTGTCTCAAATCTGAAAATTAAATATTAGATACTACCTACAGTAATGTATTAAGCATGATTGGCTTAGGAAATGCCAATGAATATGTGACAGAAATTATATGAGCCCACCGTATTTGTTCCTTGAGTTTTTTCTCCCATATTTTTATTGTGAGGAGTAACAGATGAATAATATAAGTGTTTGCTAATAGGATTCACATCTTATTATTGGTGCTGATTTGCAGTTTTCCTTAACTCGCCATGATTACTTTTTTAGAAGCTTTCACTTTTCCCCAGCTGATCCTCGTCTTGTTAGGCAGCATTAATGACACTTCAGTCATTGTGGCTTTCAAGCAGAGCCCTTCCAGAGTGAACAGAGAGTTGACATTTCCTGACATTTTCCCAACTAATTACAGGACAAATAATTAAGCATGTTCTCGTATGTAACAAATGAAGGCAAAAGCCGTCTGTCAGCGATGTTGATTGATGACACTCTGGGAGACTTTATCTGATGGGTCCTGCCATGCGGTAGAGGGGAAGCAAATTTATTAGAATGAACAATGCAAATTCTGAGTCATCTCATCCAGTTATGCGCCAAAGCAATATCCATGTCAAGGTGAATGTGACAATGAAAGCAAAATATTTGCATTTTGTGGAGCAGGTTGAAGGGGAAATCAGAGCGAGAAGATGACAGGCCTAATTATTTTGGCTCATACAGGCTAGGACAGCTGTTTCTGGTGTCCTGAACAAGGCTGTCACACAGGTAACTAAATAGGTCTGCATATAAGTCTGTATCCAACACTGTACGGAGATGTCTACCACTAATGACCAACGCTAATGTTACTGCCATCCCTGAAAAACAGTAAATGTGTCACAGTGCACCTTCTGCATGGCAGTCAACATTTCGCTACATAATTACTTGTTAGTGAATTAATTCCTATCTGTCAGTATCTATGCCAGTGTCATTTTTAGACCATTACGAAATTATGCCATCACTATAGCAACTGCAAGCACAGTTAAAAGGCAAAACAGTTCAGATAGTTATTCAAGAAAAGTGCCTAGTTAGGCAGAAGACTAATAATGTAAAATTCAAATCGTGATGTTGCTGTCTGCCATCCTAATTTTCTTTATCTTGATTATGCGTTTGATCATTGATCATTAAACAATAATTTAAGGTTTCCAATTTCAATTCATGATTAATATTTAATATAATTAAAATCTCAGCCACAACAACATCTTTCCTATAAACAGACGCACACAGTGCTGTCACTGCAATTAATTAGGAGCTAAAAAGTGACGTGCTCAAAAATGAATCCTAATATCAGAGTTTACATGCAAATAAGAATAACTGGTAGCATCAGGATGTTCTTTTCTCCTTGCTTCCTTTGTGGGTTATAAACAATGCCAATCTGAAAGTCCTGTATCCTGGCTCATTTCTTATTTCTTTATTTATCTCTTGCATACACTCCATTTATCCAAGAAAAGTCAGGACTCTTCTTACCATTTTCACCATCACTTAAGGATTTCAAGATGCCGTCTTATTCACAGAAAGATATTCACAAGCTTAAGACAAATTATGTATATTAAGCTGCCTAAAATCTTCTAGACTGTTGAAATTTCTAATGACATGTAGAAAAAAGATGTGCTGATATCTACAACTACTTTAAATGCATACAAGTCTAAGTTAAATTAGAGAACTTCATATATGGAGAAAACATTTCTTAATATGTATCCTCTTTTTCTTTATAAAAATGTTAGAAGAAAGGAGATCAAATTCTTCTAGAAACTTTCAGCACATATTCATCATGTCAATCTATGCAACATGGTGGCTTTTGTTAGAGTGCAAATGTTACAATGGTGCATTTCAAATGATGTATGACAGCAATACAGTGGCCTCGGCTACTCAGACTCAGTGGAAAGAGAATGTAGAGAAATAATATGAAATTCAGGAAATCAATAAGAGGCCAAATGTGTAGGTGAGTTTTGTTTTTTATTTTAAGGAAAGAAAAAAAAAAGTACACCTTATTATTCCGTTTTCTTCCCAGTGATAATGTATGACACTTCTTTTTGGTTAACTGGTTTGAAATAGCTCCCTTGTGTTAAAATATATATATATTTGTAAAAGGTTGGGTTTTTTTTCTTTAAATGTATCCACTGTCTGCAGAAACGATGTTTTAAGAAAATGAATATCTATTGTTTTCTGTCTTTCTTAACATAGGTATTGTCTTCATTACTAAGGCATGGGTTTCTAGCAGGAAAATCAAATTAAAACTGTGTCAATCACATGAAACCAAGGGGAATCTTTGCCAGAAGAAAAATGCATAATGATGATAATACAGGTATATACACCATTAATGTTCTGTACTTAAAGTTACCTGACAAATAAATGCTTACTCTGGACTAAAACAAAGAGCCTTTCATGATATGAGAAAGATATTACCGCCTCTTGCCACACTAAGGCATTTCTTCCACGAAGATCTACAAAACAGTCAGTTATCCTTCCTTCCCACTCTCTTAACTTCACACAGGCCATTAGCACAATGGAAGTGGATAAACTTTGCAAAAATGTCTAACTGCAGTATTGTTCTGAGATAGACCACTGCTCCGAAAGCGATGGGAAGATTTAATTTCTGTTCTGCCTAACAAGGTTAAAACAGTTCGTTTCTTGGTTAACACTGACCACTAAATGGATAGGAATCAATAGCTCCTCACTAATGCCACAGTAAGGCAACTCCTTTATTGACCTTTCCATTAACACTAAGCAGCTGAAATGCAAAAAATAAATAGACCAATCATTTTAATTTTTAACACCTACAAAATCAAGTGCTTCACTGGGGTTTCAGTGCTCCTATGCCAGTCCTCTCATGTATCTACCTGTATTCTTTTATGCCCCATCAGATTTCAAAAAACTTCACCTCTTCGGATTTATTTACTTGGTGATCATGTGTAATTAGTGTGCTTAGCCCAAGAAGAGCTGAAAATAAAAAACCTGTAGACAGGAAACAAAGAGTATTTGTCCAATTAAAAAACTTTTTGTATACCACAGTTACTCAGAAACACTTTTCAGACGAGCAAACAATGAATTAACTTGATAGGGATGATATACAAATTTGATACAAAGAGCCAATAGGACAGTTTCTGTGTAATGATCCCAGTCAATCTAATTAATGTATTCTGCTACATTACATTTTAAGAAGTGACCATTGTGTAATACACTTTGAAATATGCACAAGCTAATGGGATAAGATACAAAAATTATTATGCTGACAGTAAATCATATTACATTCCTAATAAGCATTAACTAGATAACTAGGTCAAAGCAGTATTATCTTAATTGATTTTTCAAAAGAAACCTGACAGAAAAATGTCAATGCTCAAATATTTCTTCATGCATCATTAAAACAAGATTGGCTTTTAACAAAAGAAGAATCCTTCACAGAATTGATTCTTGCTTCAGGCTGCCTGCAAGTAAGTGTATTACATAAAAATCTATACAGGATATTAAAACAACACCACTCTGCAAGACAGTTACAATTAAAAGCTGACACCCCCCCCACCATGTGTCTACTACAGTAGCTTGCCAGGAAATGTATCTAAAGCCAGTATAAACCATATATGAAAAGCACTCAGTTTTACAATTTGAGTGGGGGGAAAAAAAAATAATCGAGCTTCTCATTAAATCAGTGCATTAATAACTTACCCATTTCATAACTATATACTAATTTAATCAACATGCAAGAAAACAGGAAAAAATACTACCTTGGAGCTACAACCATAAATACAAGCTCTGCATCTAATGTAATGAACATTTCAGTGTGGAGAACAGGCATCGTTCTGACATCAGAAATTTTCCATCAGTGATTGTGAGGTAAAAATGCAATATGCAGAACAAATAATGTATAATAACAGCAATAGTACAATGCTGTACAGGTTCGCACAATAGGTCTTGTTGCAGATGCACATACAGATTGATCAGAGAAAGATTGGTTGATCCATCTGAACACGAGCAGCTCATAAACCTCGAAGTGATGAATTGTAGTACATTTGCGGTTTGGTGGTACATAAGGCATTCATTTTGTCTAAATAATCGCAGTTCATTTGCTTGGATTGTTTAGTTTGTGAAGTTATAAGCAGAGAATGCACATAATAATTTCTCATGATTTTTCAAATGGTTTTTTTTAAGTCTATTTTTTATACAAGAACGTTCTTAGAAATATCAAGTATTATTACCAGTTACTCAACGCAAAATAACTCGATGGCTAAATATTTTTTGCCAAGAAAAACCTGAGTGCCTACATGCAATTTTCAGCATCTAAATTTTTCCCTAGTGCTGAGCATGTTTTAGTGTCCCCCATGCAATTTGTGAGTCATTACCAATTTCAAAAGTCAGGAAAGAATGTTAATAGACATTTGAAAACATTATTTCAGGGACACAAGCTCCACAAAGTCTGATCTCAGCCCTTGGGACAGGGAATGGGGCAACGTAAGCTTCCAAGTTCTGTGAAGCTCTAGACTCCAGAGCGTGATTTGGAGAATAAGCTTAATTCAGAAGGCAGCTGTCTTCTCCACCAACTCTGCCTCACTTAGCTCTAGAGAATTTGCTTTTTATAGCACCACCTGATTTGAATGTTCAATTTTACATCATTTCTCTGAGTAGGAAGCATCAGGAGTGTGGATCTCTCCTAGCTTACATTTTCTTAAGTCATGTGTAAAAGCTGGTGTAAATTTTCTAGGATCTGACAGTCTTTGTGTGACACTAGCCCAAATTATCATAAATTCTATGAAAGAGACTTTCGAAGCAAATAGTAGCATGTGCCCTTTTCCTGTTGTGAAATGTCGCATTTCATAACAGAGACATGTTGTGCCTTAAATGATTGCATAGAAATACATGATGGAAAAAGGCAGGAAAATCCTGGGCAGCTGGTGCAAAGTCACCTCATGCAACTCAAGTCTTGGTGGATATTCAGCATCTTTGATCTTTTGTCGCAGCAGTGGCTCAGTTTGCTCTTCCCATTACCACAGGCATTGAAAAATATTAGGTAAAGATGATTGTTTTGTGTTAGTAAAGGCGGCTACTGCACAGTATACGGTCCCTCGGCAAGGCCTAAGAAAGGAGGAGAAGTCAGACCGTATGTTTGTTTAATGGAAAGAGCAAATGAAACGTAAGGGGTCAATAGCATTTATTAGTAGAAACTCAAGTCCAACTTGCATCCATATTTGTTATGTTATCATCGCAGCCTTGGTACTAGTATAACATAAAACACCTAAGCCATTGGTCATTTGTCACTTCCCTATATTTCATCCTTTTCCAGAGACTTGCCAGACACAGGTGGGCACGTAGGACCTGAAGGCAGGCACAAAATAATGTTTGTAGTGTGGTGGAATGAGGAGGGAGAAAAGGAATGTTTGTGGCTACCAGGATGAGGTAAACTGCAGGAAAGGAAGGCAAAAAGGCCACTGTCCTACATTTAAGGCTTCTCTTCCAAGTTCCTCCTCCCTGACGTGTCCCACATGTGTTGTCCACCTGCATCATTTCAATCTTTGTACATCAACAATGAAATAAGTTACACTGTGATATTTTTGTTGGCTTTTTGGTACTTTGAAACTATGTCAGGACAGGGAAAAAAGGCAGCATGAAGATTTCTTCTTAGTACTAAGAGAATCACATGAGTTTTGTCATGTAACAATATCCTTATGAGTATCTTCCTCCTTTGCTGTTGCTTAAAAATCACTTAAACATCTCTCTCTCATTTTTTCTAATAGATCAACTTGTGGGCTCCTTTTTTCATTTACCCTATGTTCTCGTAGCTCCCTTCTGTATATTACCAGTATCCTACTGTTAACATACAGTCCAGAAATGCTATATTTTCAACAGCAACCAAAGCAGGAATTTGAGAGAAAGAGAGATTGTATGCTTGTTTCGCTTTCCTGACAAAATGTCTGACACTATAGATATTGGGATGGGAGATCGGTCCTTCAGTGCCTTGCTTGGATATACTAATGGAATAGTTGATTTTTTTGTGTGTGTGTGTGTAATGTTATCTGCTTATTTGATGAATTTGTCTCATAAGACACATTTTACCTCTTTTTTTTCTTGAGTTTTTCCATATTCTAGGAAAAGAAAGACTGTTCATTTTCTTTGTAAACAGAAGTTTCACTAAAATTATAATTATTTTGTAACGCCAATTTCTTTTGCAAAAAATAAGCAGACCACCGATTACTGAATGTCATCTCAGTCAAAAAAAGATCATTTAAAGGATAATTAAAAAGATCTATTTATATTTTCTCAAAATAAAAATTAACTTTTGCATGTTTTTATATAGGAAAAGAAGCTTTTTATAAGGGATTATAAAGCAGCTAATTTAAAACAAAAAAGTTTTCCACTGAGTTCACAGATAGCCTGTGAAACCTGCTACCACAAAATATCTGTGGCAAAGAACCTAGCAAGAGCCAAGAATGGACCATATATTTCCATAGAAAGACTAAACTCTAATGCAGTCTTATGTCCCTGTTCAACAAATATCAAGAAAGTAATGTTGCAGTCTTGCAGTGTTATTCTGGATTGTGGATTAGTCCTTCAGAGTTTTCTTTAGACACACAATCAGTTGTTTCATTTCTTCTTAAGAGCACTTTGATCTCATACCGTATCCTTAAATAATACTGTATGGATAACATTTTGGTTTGATATTCTCTAACCGTGGTTTAAACTTCTCTTGGCATCCTTGCCTGGCTTTTAGCAGTCCTCAGGACTTAGCTGAGTCAATGCATTTCATTAACGTTTTACCTCCTGTGTCTTCCAGATCATTACTGAAGATGTTAAATAAGATTAGGTTTACACAAATTGCTGTTGCATCCTTCTCAACACCTTCCCCAGAAGGATACACTAGCTCTTGTCATTTACCTTTTTTGTGACCTAATTTTTCAAAACTGCTCTTCCCTGGCGTGGTTCATATTTTTTGTTATCAAGATTTAATGAAAAACAATAATGAAAACTGTACTAAAATTCCTTTGCATTCAATTTATATTATTTCCATTAAAGATCATTTTATAATGTTTGTAGAAAGCAAAATTAAGATTATTTTTACACCCATTTATTTCTTAAGAAGGAAGCCTCTAATAGTGGGGGACACAACCCTTTTAAATAAGCATTACTTGAGAAAGACCTTTATAAGGATGAATTAAAGACTATGATCAGAATTTATTTTCTATTCATTTACATCTTCTATTTGTACCCATAAATCAATAACTTGGATGGATCAATAACTAGATAAATGTTCTAAGCAGACATTGCTTTCTCAGACTTTACTGAAATTCACTTCATTTTAATTAAAAAAAAACAAAACTCCAACAAATACCAAAACTCCAAAATAAATCAGTTTGAACTAGTGTAAATACTCAGTTTGGAATTAATTTCACCTAATTTTAGTCATGTAAAAACAGTGTATGTAGTCTTAACCATTTCTCCAGACTCCTAGCATGAAAAAAAGTTATAATAGAAAGTATACATAAAAATATAAATAGATAAATAAATAGATAAAAATATAAATATATAATTTGTATAGGAAATTAAAAATATAAAATATATATAGATTTATTCCATTCTGAGACAAATGTCTAAAACTGGTGGAATGGCTCAATTTCTGACATCCCTGCCTCTCCCAGTTGATTAGAGTAGGAACCTCATCTAGGACCTCTAGGCAGCTGAAGATGGTTGAGATTAATTTCTTTCTTCATGTAGATATGTTTTGTCTTACCAAACAAAAAGCTGTTTTAGACAAATGATGTCACTTTCGGTCATATACATGGTTTCAGGAAGGACTGTTTCACACAGTCAGATGACCAGTGCAAACCCCAACAAGGCCTTCGTCTTAACTAGAATCCTGGAAACAGGTAAGCTCTTATCAGTGCTGAGTAGAGGGGTGGGATCACATCCCTCGACGTGTTGGTGATGCTCTTCCTAGTGCCGTCCGAGTGCTGCTGGCCACCTTTGCTACAAGGTCATATTGCTGGCTCATGGACACTAGGTGTCCTCTAGGGCCCCAGGGTCTTTTCTGCAAAGCTGCTTTCCAGACAGTCAGTCCTAGCCTGTACATATGGGTGCTTGGGGTTTCTTCCTCCAGGAACTTGACATTTCCCTTGGCTAAACTTCAGGAGATTCCTGTCAGCCCAGTTCTCCAGCCCATGAAGGTTCTTCTGAACAGTAGTGCAACCATCTGGTGTTACTTCCGCCTTTTTATTGTCTGCAGACTTGCACTCTGCCCCATCATCTAGGTCATTAATGAAGATGTTAAACAGTACTGGCCACGGTATTGATCCTTTGAGTACAACACTGTCCTTTTCAATCCACCTCATCATCTACTTATCTAGTTTTTATTTCATCAGTTTGTCAACAAGGATGTCATGGGAGACCGTGCTGAAAGCCTTGCTAAAGGCAAGATAAAACCGTCCACTCATCACTCCTCATCCACTGAGCAAATAATTTAATTGTAGAAGGGTATCATGTTAGTTAGGCATGATTTTCCATTCAACAGCTTAGGCTTGCTATTGCAAATCATCTTTTTGTCCTTAATATCTTTGGAAATAGTTCCCAGAAGGATTTGTTCCAACACCTTCCCAGACCTATATTTTCCTGATACTTCTTGAACTTCTTGACATTCATTTTCTTCCTGTCCTCTTTCAATTGCCATGACCTTCCAAAGATAACTAAGCTAGATTTGCTATGGCATTGACCAGCTCAACACTTGTGTTACAGCCCATCAGGTCCCATGGATTTGTGTATGTCCACTGGTTTAAATTTTCCCTAACTACATCTTCCTTTACTGAGGTATAAATCTGCATTGCTCCAGACTTTCCCACTAATCTCAGGGACCTGTGAAGGCAAGTCTTAACAAAGAATGAAGCAAAGTCAGGGAGTGCCTCAGACTTTCACACACCCTTTGTCATGGTGCCACACCCCATCCAACACGAGGTCTGTATTTCCCTCAGTCTTCCTTTTGTTGGACCTTTGGGAGCCCTTCTTGTTGCCTTTCATGATCTCTCCAAGTTCAATTCCAGACAGGCTTTGGCTTTTCTAACTACACCCCCGCATGCTTGGACTCATCTCTATACTTCTGCTGGGTGACCCAATCCTGTTTCCATTTTTGTATGCTTCCTTTTCTGTCTGAGTGTTTTTTCAGGAGATCCTTGTTCATCCAAGCATGCCTCCTGCCACCTTTTCTTGTTCTCCTGAACATGGGGATGGACAAGAAAAAGCTTAGAGGATGAGGGACAAATTCTCTGGTCAAATAGACAAGATACTGGTCAGATATGGTGTTGTAGACAAGTAATGTGTAAGGATACTTGTCATCCACAAAGAAAATTAAATCATATCCACTTTTGGCAGACATTTCTGGTGTGTGCTTAGTGAAACCCAATAGATCTCCCCAGTATAGTCTTTTTTACTGCCATCTTTGCAGCTGATAAAAATCTTTAAAGGTAGGTAGTATTTGAGAAACCCGGTCTAGTGGAAGGTGTCCCCGCCTATGGCAAAGAGATTGGAACTAACTGATCTTTAAGGTCCCTTCCAAACCAAAAAACTCATGATAATTCTATTATTTAAACCTGCTATTTAAACATCCTTCACAACCAACCCGCCCCCGTCTCCACCCAAAAAACAAATCTGAAACTATGTTTATGGACAATGTGGGTTATTTTCTTGGCAGATGATGAGGGGAGGGAAGATAAGGATATTTCCAAATGTCATCTATAAGTCACATTTTATTCAGGTCACTGGACACTTTTAAAATCTTGGGTTTAGTGAATTGGGGTATTGTCATCTTCTAATTGGTGGGGTGAAATTTTTCTGTGTCGGAAATGTGCAAGAAGGTAATTTTTTTCAGATAATATTTAATCTAGAGATATTTGGAACTGAAATTTGACAGACTTGGTAGTCTACTATAAAAATATACTTTTTGCGATCTCTGTGAAAATGTACTTTAGATAAGAAACACGCTTCTGAACATCTTTTTGCAACTTTCCAGTGTTAGAATTTCTCAGGTTATCTGTTCTAGTCATGTTGCATCATGAAACGGCTGAGGCTGTGAACCGCTTTCACTGTAAGTATTCACCCTGACATCGAGGGACCAAAATCATGAAAGGAAAGTCCACAAGGAAATTAATAATTGAGTATTCAGAAAAGGGTAAATGGAGTTAAGTAAATAAGGCCCAGGGCTACATATTCAGGGCTGCTAAATCTCAGCCTTTCCTGCCGGCCTACCCTACTTTCTCACTCATTTCAGTGTGGTCCTGCTGTGAAATGCATGGTGCTCCCTAAGGCGGGGAAAGGAAGGAGGGTGCTGAAGAACTGGAACTGCAGGAGAAGTGGTCAGAGGCCAGTGGGATATGGTTCGGATTTAACTGCTAGATTGAGACTGTTAGAGAGATTCTTGGAATTTGAGGATAATCTGGAAATTCAGCCTAATCTCAGTGAAACCTCCTAATGAGGGAGTGCCCAAAATCACCCTGATCCATGAATATGTAAAACTCAGTAACAGCATAACAAATGGACTGGGCAGTAAAAGCTGAAATGTTGAAAATACCTTTTTACCGCAGGGAAAAAATTCTTGGAGTCATTCTTGATTTTTTTTTGTTATTGACAAGATTTTTTTTTTACTTTTAGGACTGGTAGTCAAACAAAAAAGGTTAACACCAGGTTTTATTTATTTTAGTCAATATTCACTGACCCCCCTCCAGGTCTGTTACTGGTCAAGTTCCTAGAGGAAATAAAAAGATTAATGTAATTTTCTGTAATGTTCATCTAGCTGTTGAATATGGTGTTTAGAAAGTAAATTAAACACTGAGATTTAATTACAATTGTCTTATGTTATAGTGCAAAAGTACAGGGAAAAGGTTGTACTTAAATGTTAATGCTTGAGTTAAAGGACACATAGATGGGAAATTTTGGCTTGCTCTCTGAGTCCCAGGAGTCTGGTCTTTCTCCATAGAACACATATAGGCATTGCACAGGCCTGTGAGTGTCACCTTTTTATAATGCTTTAAAGACAAATAAAATGGTTGCTAACATTGCTGTTGCCAGGTTTGCACAGTAATGTTTCAACAAGTTGTATGGGACAGTGTTTTCTTCAAATGTGTGGTTCAAGACATCACTGTGCTTACTTAGAGGTTGAAGCAGAGTTTATAGAGTTCAGCTTGGGCTTCTACTTCTGAAAATCTCAATCAAGATAAATACTGTAAATAGAGTGAAGCTACAAACCACAATATCCCTAGTGCCCTAGCATTTCTTAGCACATGAGAAATGGACAAAAGAGATATTTCTGACCTGAGCTCATAATCCTGTGTTTTCTCTGCAGCAGCAAATTAGTATGATATATTGTTACATTATTAAAACATATTTAATTTAAAATAATAAACAAGTCTACTCAGAACTGCTTACATGCACAGCTCTGTCCCCTGAAAGAATGTAGACAGATAATGAAGTTGAATAATGGATTCAGAAGCGCCGATTAAAGTTTTATCTAAGTAAACTGAACCAACAAAACGGTCAAGCACTTCGAGATCAGATCCTACCGACTGATATCTCTGCCGGGTTCCCACAGCAACCAGCATTTTCACAGACAATTGTTGGAGTTAAAATAGTTCACTCACAGGTCTGCTTTTAGTGCTATGGCTCTAAATAAGGTAAGTATAAGGTTATTTTTCTACATACAGCTTTAGGTTTCTGTGATGTTTCACTACAATAGCTCGAGAAAACCAAAGTTTTACCACAGAAAAATCCAAGAAACAAACAAACAAAAAAAGCAAAAATGGAAAGATTCAGATACCCTCTGAAATACAAGTGTTGTTCCATTTCACTTATCATCTGTGTTATGCTACGGTGACTTTCCTCTTTGTCAGTTCTGTATGGCCAAACTCAGTTGGGATTTCGGAGTGAGCTGGACCATTCCAGAGCAACAGCAGCTGTCCTACGCGGCTTACCTTTCTGATAACCATACAGTACTTATGGCTGTTTCTTGAACGATTCAATTTCTGCCCTTATTCTTCTTGTATGATGAGATAGTCTTAAGCATAAAGAGAAGGCAGCCAACATGGGAAGACCATTTCCTGAGAAAAGATGAGATGTGCCACAGAAACATTTGTGTATACATATGTTATACATCGTATATATAAGTATATATATATGTAACTTATAAAGTTATAAAAGCATAAACTTTTATAAAGTTATAAACTTATAAATATATATACATATAAAACACTTACATATAAGTTATACAAAGTCAAAATATCCCTAGAAATCCCAGGTCACCAGAATTCAATGTTATTTTAAATCCAAGCTAAATTATATTTTTTTTAAATGGGAAATCCAAAATCAGGTGAAATTTTTTGTTTCTCTCCCCATTGATTTCTTCCCCCCGCCTCTTTTTAGAATTGCACCTTTCACAATAATCAAGGCAAAGCCCTCCTTTCTCTTCCTCTTCCTCTCACTCTCTCTTTTCTTACTTTTCTCTGGAAAACTGACAGGATAATACAGCAAAATTAACCTCAGCAACTTCACTACTCTTTGTTTATCTATCTTTCCAAACCTGGACTAATGTTAAGAAAATACAGAATGAAGAAGTACAACCATGTATGTGTGTGTGTGTGCATGTGTGTAAATTTCTTGAAACTCTTCATTCAATTGCCTTGGGCTGGAGCACGTGATGTATGGGGAGAAACATAAGGCACTGCATTTGTTTAGCCTAGAAAAAAGAATATTATAAAGGGAGATTTAATTGAGGACCTCCACTTCCTTAAGTAAGACGTAGGAAGTACAAAAATTATGAGGAAGACAGAGACAAGACTCTTCTCTGAGGCGCACAGCAAAAGGACAAGTTGCAACAGTTGAAGTGTTTAACATATGAAATTCCAATTAGACAGAAGGAAGAAAGGGTTCACAGCAATGGTAGTTTACTCCTGGGAGAAGCTGCTGAGAGGTGATGTGGAACTCCCATCCTTCTCATCCAGGGCTCAGACGAGACCCTGAGCAACCTTATCCAAATTCGACCCTGGCCCTGCTTGGAGTAGGAGGCTGGAGGAGAGGTTTCCTCCAACCTGCACTTTTCTAAAATTCTACAATTTCTGTGACTGCATGCCAAAATAGTAAAAAACCAGAAATATTTGCTCTGGAAAATGCTACATCTTTCACAAAAGTGATTCTTCAAAAAAAGACCCAAGCTGTCAAATCATTGTTATGTTATTCCTCCCTACCTCCCTCCACAAAAAAAAAAAAAAAAAAAAGAAAAAAAAAAAGACAAAAGACATTTCAGAGAAAATACAAAAGGGAAAAAACAAGACCTACCAGGTATTATATGGTATGTTAGACTTTCCAAAATTTGGATTCCTCAAAATCCTAATTTATGTGAAGGTGTCAGCTATTGCATTGATCTTTTCCCCCAGTATAATGATTTTTCCCTTTCCACAGCAAGACTGCACCTTGAATTCTATAATGTTTACAGCTGAGTTCAAGTAGGTAGTAATCTGAGGTTTTAGCTACACTTGAAAAATGTATTTGAATCTGTGATCCACTGAGAAATCTGTTTCTACTGAGATACAGTCTCATTGATTTATCTGTTTGCTACACAATTCATGAACACCAATATAGTTGAAAAACACCTGTGAGGAGGATTTTTTTTTGTTTTATAACAACTCATGTCTTTTATTCCTTGCTTATGTAGAACTCCAATTAGTTTTAACAGATTATTTGAATCTACAGGAGTGACAGGATCAGGAGGAAAATTGCATTCTTAATAACAGCTATTTAACATCATTTTTATGTTTAAATGTGTAATGTCACCTACATAAGGAATGTCAGATATCTGTGAATATATCTATAATGTATTTTTGGAACATGGTGATACCCACTGAATTCAGACTATACACAATTGGTTTTGCCTTAATTGTACCACTCGGACTGTTCAACAAGTATCCTCTAATTTTCAGAGGAAGCTACCTATAAAAACATCTATTTTAACCATATTCATCTCTGAAGATTAAAACCAAACAGTATGGCTCCAGAGTCAACATGCTAAAATCATGGTGTATCATTTAGTGGATTTGCAAATATACACACACACAAATGCACATATATATATATATTTGTAAATTAGTGCATGTGTACCTGTACAAAAGTAATATTGTTCCCAAAAATCCAAGTCAAGAGACGTGGCAGGATTTGAAACGTTGCTGTTTACATGCTCTGTTTTTTTGTACTGTGCCAGTTCCAAATAACTTTGGTTTTGCTTTCAGACATGTGCAATCCTTGCTATGATGTCCAGAAGGAAAAAGCAAACAGAAAGCTATTTGCCACTGCAAAGGCAAGAAGATACTGAAATCTGGACATTATAGAATTATGGGTCTCACAAATAAGCAGCAAGTATGAGTATAAGTCTTGCTAGTTTGAATTTGTTAATAGGAAGTAAAACAAAGAACATGACTGGTATGAAAATCAGGGAATTTAAAACTTATATTGATAGGAAAAAATTCTACAAAGATCAAAATTTAGGTAGATATGAAATACACCTTGTCCAGCTTGTTAATAATGTTTTATACCATAATTACACTCAAGTGAACAAACCAGAAATATTTTTCAACAATATATAAGGAAAGTAGTATCGGTTAATCTAAAAGCATAATGGTTTGATAAATGCTTCCAAAGTGAATGTCTACTTCAACAGTTCTTTACTAATGTTATTTAGTAGGTCAGGAAACTACTTAATTTAAAAATTCATACACCAATTAATTCCATGTAATCAGACCGATTTTGTGACGATTTGTCACAGTGGCAAGTCACAATTTAGTCTATGTTCTGTTTTAGCCTAGTCCACACTAGGCTCTATATACATATTACAAAATGATGCAGATGATATCAAAGATAATGTGGTACTAAATTATGGCAAAATTCATCTATCAATATAGTCATGTTCAAAATGTTAAAAAAATGTAATATCTTTATAAATGGAAAATACGCATCTGTTTTACAACTTTTTAATGTGGGAACATGCTGTTTTAACATTTTTTTTCTTTCCGTATAAATTATGTCTATAAGAAAACAAGAAAACCTTGGTTCCTTGGGGGTTTTCTTAAAGGAGGATGTTTCAAAGATATCTTGTTTTACAAATAGTACAGCAAAATGATAAGAATGAACCCCAATAAAACTGCTTATATCTTTCATTTGCTATCTCCTTGCAAACTCATTCAGTATTGATGCAATAATATACTTGCAATAAACAGCAAGGAATGCCTAGCATTAAACAATATATTACATTTAAATCCATTAATGTTGCATCAAATAATAATATAGAACGGCACAAACCTTGTTCCACAGCCATCTTGCAGTGAGAGAAGGGCTTGACAGTAACAGAACCAATGTGGTTTCACTGTGCAAAATGGAAATCTGGATACCAGCAAGTAGGGATGGTCAAGTATTCTTCAATAAAACTTCGTTGTGGGGAAAAGCTGATTCATCCAAACTAAAGCTTTCCTCTGGAACATTTCTGAAAGCATTTTCATTAAGAAGTGGTTCCTCAGGTCCAGGGTAGGACACCTTGTCAGAAACAAAGCCCGCAGTCCTGTCACGAGCAGGAATCCAGCTCTCCCAGAGAGAGGTAGCTCCTATCAGGTCAACCTAGGGTTTGAAAATCCAAACTAAAGCTTTCCTCTGGAACATTTCTGAAAGCATTTTCATTAAGAAGTGGTTCCTCAGGTCCAGGATAGGACACCTTGTCAGAAACAAAGCCTGCAGTCCTGTCACGAGCAGGAATCTAGCTCTCCCAGAGTGAGAGAGGTAGCTCCTATCAGGCAAACCTAGGATTTGAAAATGGAGCTCCAAGCTCCTCTGTAGACAGCCCAAACCTCCGGCTGCCAGTAGGACTCTCGTATTTTTGCCCAGGCATTACTGAAGTGTGCCAAACACGTCTGGCAGCCATGACTTGTGCATGCAAAATGAGCTTGATGCAGCCAGAAACTGTTGGGCATTTTGCATGTGCATGGAAGTATTCATTGGGAGATTGACAGCTCCGGTTTCTCCGGGACGTCTGCGCATCCTGACAGCATGGGCCCCCACACAGGTGGCATAAGGAGGATGCACAGGGAAACCCAGGCCTACGACAGATCCAGCTATGAGCTATTCTAACTACCTTAGCTTATGAGGTTATCAGAGTGTGGGATGTGGACAATCGTCATTATCAGTAAGCGCCAGGAAATGGCGTCCTAGCTTCTAGCCAGCCTGACCAGGCAAACAACGTTGTCCACTTGCGCCCTTTAACACTGTAGGGTTTGGTGCTTTGAAGGCAGAAATATGGTCCTTGAGACATTTGGTGAAGACTCTGTTTCATTTCCTTGTAAATGATGATTGTCATATAATCAGGGACCTTGCAGCTTTAAGTTTGCTGCTGTTGTAGGACATGCAAAAGGGTTTTTTCCCCCTAATCCTAGAAGTTATCTCCAGGACACAATCTGGTAATAAAGCCAGCTCTTGAGAATGAATACATGAGTCCAAAAGACCAAGTTAATGTTTATGAATTTAAAAATAATAAGAGGAAAAAAAAGTTAAGTATCACCTTTACCTTTAGGGATTGTCAATAATGTGGGTTTCTAAAAGGGAAAAAAATGCAACTATTGCTAATGTCTCGCTGCAAACAGCTAGACTGTATCTGAAGGCAGATTGCCCTATATAATTTTCAGATGGGTCATTTAAAGATTAATGTTATGAATTTTCCATTACTTCAGAGCACTGAGTATCTAGGTGTCGGGTATACGTTGCCCGCAGATTTATTTCTAGTTTAAGTATGTAAACGAGAATGTGACTAGTGGTAAGAACAAGAAAAACATTTGTGAGAATTGTTCCATTTCCCCTATTCCTCTGCAGTGCTTCTTAGGAGGCCCAAGTCTCTTCTGCTTCTGAGATTTTTAACAATTTGAGTACTAAAAGAACAAGTCGAATTTAGTAGTACTTATACCATGAGAAAAAAATAGCCTTATCTCATGGGGGAGCAGCAGAATATTGTGCAGAGACCATTCCCCTGACATCAACTGTGTTTGGCAGATGGTGCTGTCAGTTCAGGTCTGTGTTTATTCTATCATGCATGTGGTAGCATATTTTAAAATGTACAATCTCATGTATTATCTATGGGCTAAAAGCATGCAACACAAGCGGGACTATATCACAGGAGTTAAACTTCTGTAAACAACTAGCAGCGGTTGTGTAAATGCTATTTTCTTGACATAAATAACAGAAACATATGGCCAGAGACAGGAAGTGGGTGATACCTGGTTAGATTGATATCCTGCTAGACAAGTGGCTATATTTATGACATGATTCTGCCTGACAGTGAAAGAGGAGGGGAGGAGAGCTAATGACTTTTTCATGAACTCTCTGACAACATACATTTGACCACTGAATAGCTTTGCTCAACAACCTGATTCTCTGCATTGTTGTTAAATATGTTCAACGAAGATGAAGAAAATATTGGGGTCAGAAGTGGAAGGTAAAACTCCTATTTCCCATTTTCTCAGGCAACTTATGTTGAGACAACATTGTCATTCTAGTAGTTTGGTACCCACATGATTTCCAAACACTAGTCTTTTACTGGAGAATACTAATCATGGGCAGTAGTGTCCCACTGTAAGTATTCTATTCCTGTTATAGCCCGAACTTTAAAGTGAGAGGTTTAATACCACAACACCTATTTTATAATCCTGTTTCCTTCCTATTTCCTGATAAAAATCCTTGCTACAATAAGTTTAAACCCTTCAGCATACAAATTACCACCTTCTTATATTTGAATGCAACTCATTGAGCATTTCTTTATCATAGGAAAACACAACTTCATACATTTTCAGATTCTGCCTTTTACTACATGTGACTCTTCCACAACACATCAGAACAGTGAAATGTAAAGTTTCTTGTGTCTGAGCTGTTCTGTTCTCCAAATTATTCAGTTTACAAAAAACACACAACACTTTCTGACAACTGGATGAGATTTCTTCCATCCAGTTATAAATGTGGGCCAAACTAGGTTTTCTGGCACATCTGTGTAGCTGTTCTTCACTCTAATTCTGCCCTCAGCAGTAAAGATTCATTTGCCGTCTTTTCAGCGTGGCTCTGTGCCTACAGTCTGTCATTAGTTCCTGAAGTGTATGTTTATTTGCTTTTAAATTATGCTCATGATGTACTAGAATCTCCTCTAGATTACTCTTCCAGTTGTAACGGGTCTGCAAGGACAAGTTAGGGTCAGATAAAATTTGAATTTTGTGACTAAAGCTTGATGGATTATTCTCTGGTAAACATAAGAAGAATGACTCTTGTAGACAGGTGCTTGAACATTGCCTTTTCAGTCTCACATCTAGCCAAAATGAAAAAATGTTGAAGGAGAACATATATAAACAGAAAAGTCCACTTGTGGTGAGGAGGTTAACAGAAAACAAGAAGATGCAGAAACAAATTATCTTCAGGAATAAATCTATTTATTTTTGCAAAGAAATTCAAGCCAAAGACTGTTTCCAGAATTCATATTGAACTTGTAGAGCATGAAAAGGAAGCTGTTGAAATCTTAGTGTCCTGGAGCCAAATCCTATAACGTTTAAGGTAAACTATTTTTAAATGAAGCAAAATAGGGCCCAGCATGCCTGAGGTTCAAACCACCCTTTTCATCCGATTCAGATATTACGACCATCTGGAATATTCAGTCGTCTTTTCCTGTGTTTCTGTGCCTGGGTCTGATGAGCTCTGTCTCACAAGGGACCCCAGAGGGAAGTATTACCGTTCTTTACAGTACCCTGGTTGTTAAAATACAGACCAGCTATGTGGGAGGCCAGAGCTCAAATTCCTACTTTGCTTCAACAGGCTTCAGTTCACATTTCCTATGCCTCTGTGAAGTGCCTCATCAACACCAAATAGCGTATTCCAGGGAGTCTGCATGTTTGTCATATCCTCCTGTTGCCTCTGTTCCACTATGCTTGACATCATTAAACATCCACTGGTGGAGGAACTCAACATCCGATGGTTTAGGATGCCTACAAGCAATAACCTGTTTTTAGACACATTACAATACATGTTTAATTGCTTATATAAAATGTAATTATCAAGAAAAGACTTTTGGCCAATCCTCCCCATTGCCTGTTTGATCTTGACATTCGATTGAAACAGGGGAAAGTAAAGAATTGACCTCGCTAAGAGCTGAGGCAAGCATCCTAGGTTTGTATGCAGCGTTTCTAAAGGGCCAGTGGCCAGGTCTTTGACCCAGTAAGACTTTATTTTCTGTGCACTCTTAATGTGGCTTTTGTGAAGCAGAAGAAAAAGCAACAGCCCAGACTTTCTGGACAGCAAGTGAAATCTACCCCTAGGTTAACCTTGTACACCTTAGGCTCCCTGTTATGTCAACCCTCTAAAATCTAGACCCCCAGGAACTAATATGTTCCTCAATTATAATTTCCAGCACTGAGATGTGTTTGCTAAACACCTTTTAACTTATATCAAGCTACAATTAATAAAATTACATTTAGAACGACAATTAGCACATAATCACTTAGTCACCACCTGCTGATAACTGGTCGTGATTTCAACATCTGAGTTAGGGCTGGTGCCTGAAATATGTTGTGTGAATCACGAATATTTACATGCACATTAATAATCATATTCTTGGCATCTCAAACAATCTGCATCTAAATGCAGGGAAAAAAAACACCTCTTTTCCCACAGAGTTCCTCATTATCTGCTTCAATGGGAACGTTTAATCATTTCTAAGACATTGGGGAAAACCAGCAGTGGCGCAGATACTTTCCTTGAGTTTGTGCTGTTGTAGGATAGTTGTAAACAGAAGGAATCATTCATGTAGTGCAGTGTCCACGAACTGAGCGAACGACCTGCACAGGGAGGTGTTGGCAAACTCAGCTTGTGTGTCATCCCCTGCTACTTTCAGAGAGGCCCCTTGAGTGCTTTCTAGAAAACAAAAAAGAGGAAGCATATGCTCATGCAGAGCTTGAAACTGGAGGGAATGTGCAGCAGTCTATTAAACGCATAAAGGTTGATTTGCTGATTTCTTTCTATTGCTAATTTCTCTGCACCTTGGATCCTTTTACTATATGTCTGACTGCATGGATTGTTCTAGTGAATAACAGAGGGAATATTCATTATTTGTGAGAAAACTATGTTGTTTGTCAGGATCCCTTTAAAATTTAAATTATTTTTGAGGACTGTCAGCATAAGAGAAAATGTCTTCATAGTTCTACAGATAAGTGTTACTTTTTTCTCCTAGTTTGATTTCCCAGAGAAATATAAAATAATACTCACCAAAATATTTCTTGATAACTGATCACATTCTGTATGGAACAGGAAAAATGTTCATTTTCCACTAATGTTGTATTAGTCAACAATGACGCTTAGTTTGGCATAACTGTGAATCAATTGAAAATTGACCCTAGCAGAAAACTGATGGTGTTTCAATTTTAACTCAATCTTCCCAATATTTAAATAAAGGGGGGAACCCCTGAAAAAGTCCTTTGGTATTCTTCCGAAGCTTTTCTTTTTTCACCACATCATTTTGCAATGTGCATATCAGTCAAGTCTTCTTCTGTGCTATAAAGCCCTGAGAAGTGTGAGGGTTACTCAGTTTTAAGATGTATTTGTTTCTGCCTCATGCTGAGTTGGACACGGGTACCTGGGTCTCATTGCAGTTCAGTTTTTGTTCCTCACTGTCATGGTCTAACCCCAGCCAGCAACTAAGCCCCACGGAGCCGCTTGCTCACTCCTCCATGGTGGGAGAGGGGAGAGAATAGGAAGAGTAAAAATGAGAAAACTCATGGTTTGAGATAAAGGCAGTTTAATAGGCAAAGAAAAAGCCGTGCACACAAGCAAAGCAAAACAAGGAATCCATTCACCACTCCCCATGGGCAAGCGGGGGTTCAGCCATCTCCAGGGAAGCAGGGCTCCAGCACACGTAATGGTTTCTTGGGAACACAAATGCCATCACTCCGAAACGTCCCTCCACCCTTCTTCGTCCCAGCTTTATATATTGGGCATGATGTCGTATGGTAGGGAATGTCTCTTTGGCCAGCCTGGGTCAGCTGTCCTGGCTGTGTCCCCTCCCAGCTCCCCGGGCACCCCCAGGCTGCACGAGAAGCTGGACTGTCCTTGACTACTTAAAAACAACTCAAAAAATCAGCACGTTATCAACATTTTCTCATCCCGAATCCAAAAGACACTAGCTTCTGTGAAGAAAATCAACTCTATCGTGGCTGAAACCAGGACACTCACCCATAACTTCATTTGTTCCTCAACCATAACAATACCCTTAGCTATTACAAGTCAGAGGCAACTTTGTGTAGGTTTGTTCATCTGAGAGGCAGAAGAGACTCTTGTTTTGTGTGGGGAAGTACTAGAGCTACACCAGCTATCTGCCAGGCATTACCTCTGTGGACCTTTTCCAGCTCTTTCATATTACTAGAGATGGCATATAAAAAAGCTGCAGTGAATCAATGAACCAGCCAAATGATCAAGCTGTGAAAAAACTACTGGCTGCAGCATAATCTTCCCTGGGATGTGCAGTCTTTGGTGAAATTCAGGCATACATGAAAACCACCTGTAGAAACTGGAGAGGTTTGTATATGATGAATTTCCACAGAGGTATTAAGTAATACAATGCTTACTGTTTCTTTACACTGCACGAATAGAAATATCTCAATATGTCAATATTCTACATAGAAACAAACAACCAGAAAGAAAGAAAAAAAGAAATAAAAAATTCAGAGAAACATTGCTTAAATTTCTATGTACAGATCTTGAAAATATAGGTTCTTCTTACATTTTTTGTTTTAATTTTCATAATAATTAACTTTCATTCTTATTTTGTTTTCAACCCAGTATCAGACTGTTTTACTTTGTTTGAAATGTAAGATGTGAATGAAGTTCTTAAATAGATCATAAAACCCAGTCTCTTTAATGACATTTAAAAATCCTCTGGAGTCAAAAACAGAGTACTTTAGAGCCATTAGCCGAAAACTGCTTAACTACAAATGGCCTGGCTGGTATATAAAATGCTTAATGTTAAAGCCGTTCCCAAGGTAAACATTCTGTAGTGGCTTTACAAATAGCGCATAGTAAAAAAATAATGGGATCTGTAATTGTTCAGTCATCTGCACAATATAAAAGTTAAGCATCTTAGCCATACACAAAACGCGTTCAGGCCCTGTGATGTTAAATCTGCTACCTTTTGCACTTTGTGCCTTTTGTTATAAAACAAGGAGAAAACAAGCTGTCTGTAGAGAACCTTATGCAGTGCTTTCCCATATGTCAGTCTCTAGGACAAGGCAATATTAATGTACGAGTGGTCAGCTCCTTTCATATACTACTAATGTACTGGAAAGTCTTCCGCACTCGGTGCTTTCCTTCATGTCTCGGGACATCTCGTGCTCGAGCACTTCCCCACGCAGAACAATATGGCCTTCTCTTGGAAAAGCCCTCTGGGCTGATCATTGTCAGGTTATGTTATGTTTTAACAGTAGGCACTTCAATGCTAGTTTTGTGCAGAGTTGTAGCAGGAACAAGAGGTCTAAACAAACACAAGGGCCACTAGAGCCCTTTCATTTATCATCCTAACCTGACAGAAACCCCTATCTATTCCCTAGCTTTGCTGAATTTTACACGTTTCTTTGAAAAGTCTGCTTTTAAAAAGTAGCTACCCTTATTCTTGGCCCTTCTGCATAAGTATTTTCTTCCTTACTGTTTAGATAAGTCAGTTTGAGAAATCTGAAGGAAAATATAAAATCAGAGGTTATGGTTTGAAAGGTTTTAACATAACATAAACAAATATTGTTAAAAATAATGGTGTTAATACTTACAGAGCATCTTTTATCCAAATATGCTCTGAAGGCGTGAATTAATTAGTGCTCACTTCACAACACCCTTGTGAATTAGTTAAGTATTATTATAGCAAACATTCACAGGAGGAAACAGATATAAAGAGAACATAAGTGTTTCCTAGGAAACAAAGGGAATGGCAAAGGTGGGATTTAAGCCCAGTTTTCTACCCTGTGTTCATTAAAATCATTCCTTCTTTAATAACTGAAAGCATACTGTCAGTCCAACTTAAACAAGCGATTGCTTACAAGAAGAGTTGTGATAAACATTCAACTTTTCTTAAACATGTAGTTAGGAAATGGTCCTTAAGCACAAATTCTCAGTGTTAAGTCTGTTCAGGTAACTAAGCTCACTCAAACGTTAATCACAGCATTTTCCCACTGTCTGTTTGCCAGTAACAATGGCAATACAGTTTGGAAAGATATTTTTTACAGTTTCAGATTGGGTTCACTGCTTTTCGTCATGCAGCTGAAGCCAAGTATTATTTCAGTATTCATCATTCAATATTCAGTATTTCTGTATTTTGAATGAACTTTCCTCATGTGATCATAAAGGGACTTGTTTCCCAGTGCTGAGACGAGAAAGATGTATCCCCAAGAAGTACTGGCAATATGTTAAAAGAAATGCAAAATATTTTACATGGAAAAAGAACATGAAGTCAGAACTCTGTTGGAGTGATTTATTTAGAAGAACTACTTGGACTAGACACAGGAGGTCTTTCTGTCTGAAGGTAATGGGATATATTTTGCTCACTTTTAGAAAGGGATTGGTTAGGGTGGGTGATGATTTTAATAAAGGGTGAGGGAAAGTTTATAAGTCTGAAAGGAAGATTAGTAGCATGGGAGATTCTGTATTTAGAGTATGAAAAAATGCTGCATTTGTTGGGAGTAATGCTGTTTTGATGGAAAAGTGATTAATTTCCTGAAAGTTGCAAGGCACATCTTTAGTTCAGAGAAGGATGATGATGAGGAATGTTAAATACTTCAGTGTATTCGTGAGAATTATGTGGGATTTGAGCAAGTGTTGAATCTGTGAGATTAATGGGGAATTGGTGGCCTAGGGGAAGGATTAAATGTATATAGTCATGGGGTTGGTACTTGAGAGATTCAGAAAGATTGGACTGGGAGACACCACTTGGGTCATTAGGTCTATTCATTCACAATCATCTCAGCTAACTATGTGATAGATGTTTATTTTAGATTTATCCACATAACATCTATTCTGCTTGCTTCCACCTATCAAATTCCCCAGGACTGAAGGAAAATTAAGATCTTCAGTAAAAGTCACAAGAAAGTATGCCACAGAAAGGACACAGAAGAGGTTACGGTCACCTCCAGTAGCTAAGTCCCTGCATTATCAGTGAAGCAACTAAACAAAACTCTCAAGTGAGCCTAGAAAGCAAGTACCATGCTTCATAGTACAAAAGTGCATCAAATTTCAAGTAAGGGAAATCTTTCCTTCCAAAGCCAAAGCAAGTTTTACCCTGTGTAAATGAGAAAGCTACAATAGTATGGCACTGAACATTAATTGCAGTAGAACAGATGTAGAAGCATCTGAATATTCTGCCTATGTGTTTTCGCTAATTATGAACAATTTCCAAAGCTTCATGGAAAAGAGAACTTTCCTTCCGG
>NW_010557235.1:28063-31147 GCF_000687285.1 Phaethon lepturus | reverse complement strand
TGGTGGCGGGGATGATAAACTGTAAATAAACAGCACTCAGCCTTATTTCAATCTCCTTGGCACAAGCTTAATCTCTTTTTTCCCAAAATTCTCTTTGTGTATGTTAAAATCTTTCCTTCTTAACACTGTCTTACACTGAAGTTCCTACTCCGCTGCCCTATTTGGAAACTAAAAGTTCATTTCTTGGATGGTTAGAGATCACCTAGTTAGCAATCTAGATGTCTTTATGACCAATTTATTATAATTTCTCTTATGTTGAGTGAATTATTTTACTTAAAAACTCTTCTGCCTCTTGAGTATTTACCCTTGACTGCATTTCAGAGTTATTATTTTCCCTCTAAACCTTCTTTTATTAATGCTAAATAAGCTAGAACTTTTTAACCTGTCTTCATAAAATAGCTACTGCATGTCCCCAATAAATCTTCCCTGCATTTAGATTTATATTTCCTGGATACAGATAACTAGTCCTGCATATAACATTCCTAATGAAGTCCTATGATTGCCTTCCTTGAAGGTACTAGTAATCCTGGTCTGTGATAAAATAACCTGGTCTAAATTATCCTGGGAACTTGCCGTTCTTTTTCACAACTGCATCCCCGCTACTTGCATCCTTACATACACCCAAGTTTTCCTCCATTTCGTTCCAACTGAGAAGACCCCAGTTCCCAAACTCCTTGTTGTCTGGACCCAAGCACACCACATTGTGTTCCATAATAATAACTTCCATCCTGTTTCTGTCACTCTGATCAACTAAGCTACCAAATTCCTTTAAGGTACTTTTATGTCCTCAGTAATGGCAACACCTTATACAGTTGCAAAAAATCATAATTGCCCCCCAAAAATCATAATAGTCCCCTGTGAGCAGGAAAGATAGGTAATTCTTGCAGCTTGCAATTAATATTTTATTTATACTGCAGTTTCGTAGAGCACTGATAAGTGCACAGCACTCATGTGCATGAGTGTACAACTATGACAAAATCCTGTTTCAGCTTTGAGTCAAACACAGTTTGAGCGACAGTAGTGTGTAAATCCAAACAGATGAGGTGAATAAAAGATAATAGTGAGAAAATATTGATTGACAGCTGCACTTCTGTTACGACTTCTACTCTTCCAAAGGATTTTGAGCACAGATTCTGTGGTTGGGATTTGGAAGCCAGCAGGGGATTGTTTGTAAGTTTTAGTCTTTTTGATCCCTGACCCAGTGGGCAAGGAAAGACTTGTCAGGAAAAACACTGTGTTTGGGGCAGCAGCTAAGTACAAGATGCTTAGTACCAGTTAGTCTGATCTAAATATTGTTTTAGGATTTCAGCTGACCAAGATGTTGTCCTATTCATGCTGTTTAATGTGCAATAGGATTAAAGGCATGCATAATCTGAGCATGTATGAAACCCTCGAGACCCAGTTGAATGGCATGCTGAGACTTTTGGCTCAGATCCTGCCCAAGGGGTATTAATTTGGGTATGAATCAAATGAGGCTGGGAACTGGTGCAGTTGTGCTAGTTAAATGTGATGTCAAATTTAAAGTCTCTCATCTATAATAAAGCATGTTGTCCGGCTTGTGAGATTGCATTAAGAAGGGCAGAGTAATAGTATTTAATGTCTAGCAGGTCTGGAGCACTGTGGTGTGGAGATGATTTCAAGGTTGCCAATAATTTCCACCCTTTCCTCAGTGCTCCTGCCCCACCAACAACAAGCAGCCTACCAAGTCTCTCCTCTCCTTGGTCTCCTAAGAAATTTTCTGGTAATATATCAAGTGAAACACAGAGGATTTGAGAGGAATAATAAATTATTATGAGCCAGATTGAAATGTCCTTTGTTCATAGTGTTTGCTAGGACTGCTAACAAGAGAAATTAGTTATGAGTGCAAGTAATGGGTTTCCATCATATTGGTGTACATAGAAGACTGGATTACATTGGAGTGCTTGGACTGAAGTTCCTCTTTCATGTGACATTTAAGCCTAATGGTACATGGGCACTAACTTGTGGCTTGAGTGAAGGGAGATGACTGCAGTAGTGACCGAGTCTTGTAGACAGTAGACAAGAAGAGAGGTGACTGCAAGCTGGTGCAAGGAGATTGACTGATGAAAACAAGATGCCACCAATGGAAACAGTGTGCGAGTCAAGGAAACAAGTAAAACTTGTCTTTTATGTCCAATATTGAATTCAGAGTTTTCAGAAAGAAGATAGCTGGAATGTTTGCCAAGGTCAGGGGAGTTCTACTCTTAACTGGTTTCATCCTCTTCTTTCTCTGAGGCGACAGCACTTTCACTCACATAGTATGGGACCTTCCTGCAGTCTCTGACTGCCTTCTGTATAGAATAATTTAAGCCCAAAAGACTGTTCAAAATTGTATTTAAATTATGAACATCTCTAGCTATGAAATACACTATACCATATGGCTGGGGAGAAGAGAATCACCCTTAGGAACAGAATCAAGAGCTTTCAAATGGATGCAATGAATATACACTGTGCTTTCTTTCTTTTCCTTTTTTTTTTCCCCCTCTCATTTCTGTATGGAATTATACCTTCAGTATATAAGAGAAATTTCTGTAATAAAAGCATACGTTACATTTGAGGTAAGGTTATTATTTAAAGTAAATAGGAGACAACACTCTAATATACAGTAAAACCTAAAAAATGTTCCATTACAGTTTTTAAAATTAAATGATGTTGTGGTTACTCATAATCCAAAACAAGAAAATAGAGTTTTAAAAATTGTTTCATGGGGAAATTGTAAATAAGTACAAATAGTTGATATGCATATATAACCTGATCCTGGTAAGCTTCAAAAATCCATTAAAAAGAGATTTTGAAATTGAATAGAACTAATTAAAACAGTACTATCTGGACCAACCTGATATCCTAAATCAGATACAAACATTTCATACTGTAGAGTCATATTCAAGCAGATTGGTGATTACAACTTTTCTTTCAAAGATGAAATTCCTTTCAACTGGATACCAAGTCAGACAACAGCTGCATAGGAAACCAGTCCGAATCTCGACTGGACTCCAGACCTGATGGATGCACAGGTTTTACTGGCACTTTATCTTTATTTAAAGGAAGTTTTAGTGAAAATTTGAA